>NW_024082518.1:0-157594 GCF_003009895.1 Hyaena hyaena
TTCCAATGGCTTCAGATCTTTTCTGTGTGATGTATGGGCGCGAGTGCAAGTACGGAGCTCCTTACTTCTCCGCCATCTTGCCCTCTCCTCCTCCTGTACTTTATTTTTAAGGCAACCGTAATTGCCTACTAATGGCATGTGTTTACTGTTGGACACTGCTCAATTTCTCAGACCCTGGAATCAGATTCAGACACTGCCACCTTCATTTCAAGTGGCAAATTCATTTTCACCCAGTACTTGCTTTTTATCCCAGGAACTGATCTCAGTTTTGAAAACTGAAACATCATCAAAAAGATTGACGTGTGATATAATATTGAAACTGTGACATACTTCAAGCTAGTGGCTCAGAGTGTTCCACAGTAGTCAAGTATCTGAATTTTTCTTAAAATATCCTGTGGCACCTTTGTGAATTTATCGTGGTGCCCTGGGGCACCTCGGCACATTGTTTGGGAACTGCAGGTCTGCACCAGTAGGTACTCAGAATCAAGTCTGAGTGTTCCCAGAGAGACAGGACCAAAGTGGTGCCCATGAGGAAATGCAATATGTACCAAAAGAATTGCCAGATTTCACCAATTTACACTGACATGCTTCAGGAATATGCATGGGAGTGGATCCGAAGTGAGTTAAATTAAGCCCTGCCCAAATGGCAGATTCACGTATAAAGCCAACAGCTGTTCTTATTTTAAGCCACTAAGTTGTGCTGTGGTTTGCTATGCTTCAACAGATTACCAGAAGTATTATTAGACCAGTAATATTTTACACACACACACACACACACATTTATGTATATTTTGTTTGGACAGACCATGTTGACTTTGATATGGAAAATGCAGAAGTCAAGGCTGGATACATGGGAATCAGGTTAGTTTGGGACAGAAATGACTAATGTTCTCCGTAAGTGACATTCAGCAAATATACATCAAGGCATTTTGCCATCCGCTGGAGGTGTGGGGGGTTCAGAATAGTCTTAGGATTTACGCTGTCAGAATTCATTCTAAATGAAAACATTGGACATTAGACAAATGCTTCAATTAATGTGGGAGACATTTTTCATATGGCAAACACAGAGGCCCTACCTAGTAGAAAACTCAGCGTTAGAGTCTGCAATATTTCATCTAAGGGACTGGCATTTCACCTGAGATCTAAAGGCTCTGTGGAGTTAGCCCATGACATACGGTGTGAGGGGGGCGGGGTGGTGAGCAGAAGGGGTTCAGTCTCAGGGAAGAGCATGCTGGCCACGTGGCCACGTGACTGTACAGCACATTTCAATGTCCACAGAGGCCAGACGTCAGTCCCCATGACTCACGTATACAGAATTCTCCTCCCCCTAAACATGCCCAGTGATTGAACCTTAGGACCATCATAGTTTGTTTTTTTCTCAATTTAAAATGTTACTTAATAGGATGCAGACTCGGAATTTTTGGAGTAGATTTCATATTGGCTTTTCTCACCATCTAAATGAGTACAGGAATATCCTCTGTGTCCTTACCCATATGCCTCCTTGTCATATTAAAAACACTGGCAGCCATTTGTATATCTCATCAATCTCCCCCATTAATTCACTCAGAGCTAGTGCTAGACAGCAGATGGGCAGAAATGTGCTGCAGCCAGGCAGACTCTCCCCAAAGACTGTGGCTCCTCTCTTCCCCAAAGCCCGCATGCTATTAATTACCTGTGCTGCTGGTAGATCGTGACCTGCTTAGAAGGCAGGGGGCTTCAATGTCAGTTTTCACAGACGTGTGAAGGCTGCGAGTGGCTTCGTTTGCACCTTTCCTGGCTCAGTTTCTTTGAGCTCCCAGTCTCCCCTCTTGTCTTAAGAAGTGCTGGTTTGTATCTTCTCCCCTCTCACGGCAGGGCCACCCAACCACACATCAGGCACCCCCGGGTCTCACCCGTACTCAGCTCTAGTTGAAGATCACGGCACCTCATGTTAGGACTCACAGAAGAGGATTTGGAATTAAGTAAGGGCAGCTGGTGTGGGGCAGGCTCTCTTAGTTTTCTGGATTTGGGCACCCGGACGCAGCATAGAGGAGGACAGAAGACTACAGAGTTCCGACACGGAGCAGGCTGGCATCGCCATAAACCTTTCAGACTGAAGATTTCACACTGGGGAGAGCGGGTGCCCCGGGTGGGAGACCCTGTTCTTGACAGAGACTAGGAGAGAGGCTGGCCTGGGCGTGAGCTCAGTCCCATTCACTTGGAATGCTCCGTGAGCCGCGATGGGTTCCCTACTCGGGTCCCTGCCACTGTTTGCATCCTACGTGCTGGACAGCACCTGTATCACTTCCCAGGGTCAAGGGAATCACGAGGAATGCTTGAACAAACCCATTCACCCAAGCTGTCCCTCCATCTAGTGATGGTGACTGGAAGTCAATGGGTTTTCCAGCCCAGCCTTTTCTCTCCCTCTCTCGTTCAGCAAGCATGTAGAGAGGACTTATTTGCTAATCACTGACTCCGAAGAGTCCCTGAGGATACAGCGATAAATATAACGGCTTGGGGACTCCACAGCGTGCAGAGGAATTGGGACAGCAGGTGCAGTGAGCCCTGGCTTGTAGTGAGCACTACAGTTGAAAACCAAGCAACAAAATTAGAGGGGACAACAGGGGGTGTCTCTTGGTGCTTTTGAGATCCTTCCCGGGGAACGTGGTGCTTGAACTGACTTTGAAGAGTACAAGCATTTCCCCAGGAAACAAGGAAGAGCCTTATGAAAGACAAGCATGCATAAAGGCCCATGGTTTGTGATATGGCACAATCACTGTTGTATGAAGCAAGTGCCCAGTGTGGATCGGAAAGAGACAGGGGACAAAGCGGGAAGTGACATGGTTACTGACCAGGTTGTGAGGCTGTTTGAACATCAACGACTTTGCACTTTATCCTATAGGCAATGTCTGTGTGTGTGTGTGTGCGTGTGCATCTGAACTATGTTTAACAATGAAAAAATTTAAATAGATTTCCTCTTGTAGACATTGTGAATAACATTCCCATCCCTATCTGAGATAAATCCTGGCATATTTCTTCAATATTGAAAAGACAGAACAAAAGTAATTGTAGAGTCTGTGCTGTGTTGAGGGTTTTCGAAGACACTAACCCCGGGATTATTACCAGCCACTAGTTCTCCATCCAGGGTACCCACACCCTCCTGTGAACAGGCTGCTAGTGTGTTACACATACTCTCTGCATTTAGGGACATAAAAGAGCAGGTGGTGTCTTGCACATGTCTAACAATGAGCTGAGAGCTAACGCACAGGCCAAGGGGTAGGTGTCTGAATCGTCGATACCGAGGACAGAACTTCTCTTCTGTGTCTGGGCAACACTGAGCATGCCAACACATAGCTTATCTTCTATTACTCTAGCTGTAATGGGGATGAAACAACACTGTCAGATTGGTGCTGTAAGGTACGGTGCACATCAAGTACTTAGCACAGTACCCAGCATATACAAATGCTTAATAAACACTGATTCAGAACATGCCAAGCAAATTACACGAACATTGTCTAGTCTTATTTCACCTTTGAAATGTACTAAATCTTTTCTAGTTCTTTGTAAAGCCCATAAGAGCCTCCATGGCAGATGGATTCTTTGTTCAGGGCTCACCTTAAACAATCTCACTAAATGGGAAAACGGTTAGAATTGGCAACCAAGTAAATGGATCCTATAGTATACATCTTTTCAGAGGAGGTATTTACAGAGCAAACAGTTGATCCATGATTCCCCAGGACTCCCTACTGGCCCCATGGTAAGGAAGGAGCAAAGAGTTTCCCTCCACCACTGGGCTTGCTTGCATGATCAGAAATGACACCAGCCGAATGTCCAGGAAGGACCAGGGTTGCCTGCAGAGTTGGAGTTCTACCCTTCTTCCCCCCTCATTAGTCCCTTCTTATTTTTTTAAAAAATATTTTTATTTATTTCTAGGGGAGAGAGAGAGAGAGACAGCGTGAGCAGGGGAGGGTCAGAGAGAGAGGGAGACAGACTCTCAAACAAGCTCCAGGCTCTGAGCTGTGAGCACAGAGCCCAACATGGGGCTCGAACCCACGAACCGCGAGATCATGACCTAAGCGAAAGTCGGATGCTTAACTGACTAAGCGACCCAGGCGCCCCTGTCCCTTCTTATTTTTTTTTATCTCTGCTTTTTATTTCTTTTTATTTTCTCTTATTTTCCTTTCTAGGGAATTCTAAAGACTTGTCAGCTCACCGCCGCCTGTTCTCTGATCCACCTGTCATGCTGTCCTATGTTAACACCAGTCCATCAGAGGCTGGTCAGCCCACAGGAGAGAAGGGTTTGGCATGAAGCCATTAGTGCAATTACAATCAAGCCTGCTAACGGTCTAATCAGAAGTTGATCGAGCAGAGGCTAAGTCCAGAGACTAGGAGGGGTTAGGTCATGGCTACCACATCCTCTACCACCACCGCCCCCCGCCCCCGCCTAATTCTTCTCAACTCACCTTCTCTGCACCCTTGCACTCCTCATTCCCTGACCAGATGTCACCCACATCGTCTGGGCCAATGCAACATGACCTTCCTAGTATAATATTCGACAGTAATTCTCTTCCTCTAGTTCAAAATTAAATTTCATCTGAGTTGCTTCTCCAAATTTTTAGAAAGTCGCACTAGGGGGCTGGGTTGGACTTACCCAGAGGAGATGGATGGAGCTGGCAGGTCAGCAGGTGTTCAGAGCAGTAGGTCCTGGGAGGTTTGAAGTGAGGTCACCAGAGCACCGAAGTCAGAGGTTTAACCTTAAGAGGGAAGTGGAAGAGCATCACCTACATCATCATTTGGCTTTGGGAGGTCAGTTAAAGGGGGGAGGGAACATGTTCAGACATCTAGATACCTCACGAGAAGGCAACCGATCTAGGCTCTCACCTTCATTTGCCTCTAGCTGTCAAAGTGGGGTCCCGGAAAAGCAACGAAATCATCATGAGCACTGTGCAGAGGGGACGGACAGGTGAGTCTCCTGTGCCTTCAAGGTATGATAATAGTAGTTATCATTATTACTATTATTATTATGTTATAATGCAACACATGAGTATGTTATTACATTATATTACTGTATTTTATATACTATATTTAATATATACTTAATGTTTATATATTTATATTATGTAATTAGAGTTTATTATTATTATTATAGTAATAGTAATAATTATGTAGTGTAGTAATAATTGTTTCTTGCATTACCAAGTGTTAGGAAGTATACCAACATTTTTGGAAATACCATGTTTTAAGCTTTACCTTATGAAATAGTGCATGGAGTTGCCAGCCCTCTCCAAATTTGGTTCCTCTGAATTTCCGGGCACACGGAAAGACCTCCCACCATCTCCTGGAGCTCCTTTGAAGCCATTAGAATCATTCCAGGGAATGGAATGTGGGATGAAGTGCTGTGCACCCTTCTGTTCTGCGGCAGCTCAGGGCGAGTGCAAGATTTCACAGGATGTGTGGTGACATGATTTGGCGGAGGGAGCCTGGATCTCCGGGTCATCCTGTCGAGAGTAGCTGCTCTAGGGGAAATCTGACGCTCATTGGGCTTTACAGGAGCAAAACAGAAGCGCTGATTATGTTAGGCCACTGGGGTTCTGAGTGTGTTTATAACAGCAGCAGAGTCTATCCTGTGCTGAGTTAAGACAGCCAGAGGAAGCCCTGGGGCAGAGGGGGTAACTGACTTATCCTAGGTCACACCCTCAGGAAACCGCGGGGACAGGATTTGAGATTATGTTGGTCTCGTGCTCACTTTGGCAACACATATCCTGAAATTAGGTTAGTCTCACCCCACAGCCCAGTGCGTGATCAGTACACTCCCATGACTCCACTCGGAAAGGCACCAGCTCAGTTTCCAGGACTCAAAGAAGAGCAAAGGCTCCTGAGTGAACAGGGCTCCATATAGCCACGGATGATTGCCATGCATTTATGCGCAAGGCCCATTGGTAGTAAAGCCGCTCCAGCAGTTCTGCCCTCCACTTTTGTGACTTCTGACTTCGATTTAAGCTTATGTTTGTCTTAGAAATAATTTTTAAAAGACGAGTTCACATCATTCACTAAGCCAATAGATTCTGATGAAATGGAAACAATGATTTGCATGTTTCTTGTACCTCGGAAGCAGCAGTAATAGATTGTGGATGCCTCTTTGGCACCAAAATCAGTAGACAGTTTTTTGGAATGTGCTGGTCTATCGATGACTATTTTATCTTTTCCATGTCCTTAGTCTGGCAAAGGCACCAAGCCAGGAAGGTGGCAAGCTTGGGTGCCGTTGTCTCTAGGGCTCAGCTCTCACTAGGGAAGGTGAAAGGAGCCCCTATTTTAGCTTTCCAGGGATCACGTTACATAAACAGAATTTGGCTGCCTTCTTCCAGAGGAGCATCTGCTCCACTCACGGTCCCTGGTGTACCCATTTTGTTTTGTCCAAGATAGTGATCACGAGTAATGGATTGGGCTGAACCCGCTAATGCATGATGTAATTGTCAGAGGGATTTAATTAGCAGCGCATTACATGTGAGATTATTGTTCAGTGTGGTCCCCAGTTCGCTCTCAGGCAATTTAGAATCAGCGTGAATCAGAGGAGGAGTTCTCCAAAAAGTCAATAGCAATGCCTCAGCTCTTCTCCGACCTGTCCAAGAACTTTGAACAGTGACTTATTTCACTTGCTAATTTCAATAGCCAGTCTGTAATAGATTATTGTTCCCCAAGCATCATCTCACCCCTGCACTGCAACCATTCACCTACCAGGCAAGGCTTCTTTCGAAAGATGCTCAGTGTTGAAGATACTTTTTGAATGCTAGCCGCTGAGGCACGGGACCATGAAGAGAACAATGATCAGGAATACTTTCATTTCTGTGGAATCAGACCATCCAATTAATAGAAGATATCTCTATCTGGTTTCAAGATAGGTTAAAGAAAGACATAATGAAGTAATCGAATGATAATGTTTTACCTAGCTAACTAAAATAATCATCGGTATCAATAATTATCAGTTTATTTGTAAAGCACAGTAGGCAGAATATTATACATGTTGTAGTTCAAGGCTTTTTTATTTTTATTTAATGTTTTTTTAAATGTATTTTTAAATTTTTAATGTTTTATTTTTATTTTTGAGAGAGAGAGAGAGACAGAGTATGAGAGGGAGGAGGAGCAGAGAGAGAGGGAGACATAGAATCCAAAGCAGGCTCCAGGCTCTGTGCTGACAGCTCAGAGCCCAACACAGGGCCTGAACCCACGAGCCATGAGATCATGACCTGAGCTGAAGTCGGACTCACTGAGCCACCCAGGCACCCTGAAAGGATTTTTAAATTGAGTGTTATATAGTGAGCTTGCTGTTAGCCTATAGGTTAGAGGTACTCGACCTGTATTAAATATTTATACTGATGATGATTAAATCCACTATCTGGGTGGGGGACAGATTCAGAGATATTAGGTGACTTGTCAAGGACAGGAGATAAGAAGAATTTATGTAAGAGAAGTGAGGACAAAGGTCAGAGATTCACATCAGAAACTAGAGATAAGGAAATAAATTTGTTTTTAAACTTAGAAATACTTTTTCAACCAAGTGGATGTACAAATATCATCTACTTTGGGACTCAAAGTTTTCACTTCACGATCGGAGGGTTTTCAGCCATTTCCGTGGTCCAGGAGTGTGCACGATTTGGACAGTCTCATCTGCTCTACTGTCTGGTTCACCCATGACCCCACTCCCTTCCCACATCTCCACCCGCCCCTGCCCCTCGCCCAGCACCTTCTTCCTCCCACCCCAGGCATGGGGTGCCAAACCTGCTGTCTCTCAAGTGTTCTCTTCCCTGGTAGGAAGAATAACATTGGCAATAGCTCTATTAACCGACAGTGGAGGACTTGTTAAATAAATCATTACAATTCTGTATTCAGAAGAATATCTGATTACATGGACATATTATGTATGACTTGTTTATACAGGACGATCCTAGTTTTCATTGAAAATGACTATATATACAGAGAAAAAGTAGCTTTTTAAGTTATTCTTTACTGCATTATTTAAATTTTGACAGTGAAAAGGAGCTATTTTATAAAAAATTAAAAATCTTTGCTAATTACTTTTGATTATTTGGTAATTAATTAGAGAACTTACACAGCAACTTATTTGGTGTTTTATTCACCTTCTAATGATGACAGTTTTCTTATATCCTTGGGATGCAGGTCACCAAGTCTACAAGTGTGTACGTAACTGTACCTATGTGTATATTTGTGTGTAATTAAACTGCAGGTTCGCATCTGTGTATGAAAAAGCTGGTCTCTGATAAATTAAGGATTTATTTTTTTTGCTTTAATTAGAAACTACTTGATGTGATCCTTAATTGTAGATTATCTGTTTATTTCATGAGTCAAATACTCAGAAGGAGATTTAATTTATATTTATACAAAGTTAACTCTTTATCTTAAAATAACTTACTTTCTTAAAAAATCAGATGCAAACGGTGATTAACAGTTCATTAATACACCAATACATTTTACTGTTGTTTAAATATTAATGCTAACCTAACCTGCCTTTTGCTTAATTGCAGGCATAAAATTTTTGCTTTTTGAGGAAAAGAGCGTAAGCAGGGAAGGGGCAGAGAGAGAGAGAGAGACAGAGAGTGGACTGGAAGGGGGTTTTGTGTTGATGGCAGGAAGCTTAACGGGAGGCTCGAACTCACCAGCTGTGATGCGATATCTTGACCTGAACTGAAGTCGGGCTGGACAGACCACCAACTGAGCCAACCAGGTGTCCTGCAGGTATATAATGTTTAAAATCTCTCTTCTGAAATCCTATGTTCCAAGCTCCAGAGTCCACAGGGCTGTTGAGGCCAACTCTTTTGTGAGCACTAATCAGTCAATCTCTGTTTTAAATGTCTTTGTTTTCCTTTCTTGTTTTTTCTTAATGTTTATTTATTTTTGAGAGACAGAGACAGAGTGTGAGCAGGGGAGGGGCAAAGAGAGAGGGAGACACAGAATCAGAAGCAGGCTCCAGACTCTGGGCTCCGGGCTCAGTACAGAGCCTAAGGTGAGGCTTGAACCCATGAACCTTGAGATCATGGCCTGAGCCGAAGGTGGACGCTTAACTGACTGAGCCGCCCAGGCGTCCCTAAACATCTTTGTTTTTCAACATTAAATGGAGTTCCTTATACATAGTGTACACTGGTTAATCTGAATTTTGCTCACTCTTTACAAAGTCAAATGTCTGTTAACAAATTGAGATCAGTCCTATGTATCTAATTAATTATTACCTTCAGCTTTTGTAATCGTTTCTTCCTTTTTTTTTTTTTTTTTCACATTTTTTGGGTCATCATCCTGCAATCCTCAAGCTTCCGTATGAATACTTCTGGGAATCACTGAGATTCATGGGAAGAATGCTGGATTCATTCCATGGTGTTAGGAAGCCTCTCCATTTATTTGTTCTCTGATCTTGAGTAGGTGCACTGCTGAGCTGTAAATTCCTCCAGGAAAAAATGCTGGTATTAGCCTATTCTTTACTGAACCCCTGAGTTCTTAAAATCATATTATAATCTGAATTATGCTATATAAATGCAGAATTTAGCCTCTTCAATTATACTAATACATATTTAGTTGTTTTCCTTTTCCTTTTTGAATATTTGGAACTATTAATTAAATGCATTATGTTTTTCACTGTATCTTATCTGTACAGTAATCACATTAATTTTACAATGAAATCAAATTTCAACCTTTTTATCATAGGACTTTTCTGCTATATGATTAAAACTCTTTCCTTCCAAATTCAAGACATCAGCCAACATTATGAGCATGTCCCAGTTTCCTAATAATGCAATATATATTCAGTAATTTTTTTTAAATCACCATTCCAACTGCAAGAAATAAACATCATTTGTTGAGAGGCAAGTGGAAGATAATATTTGATTCTACTTTAAAAAAATAAATCTCTAGTTGTAGAGACTTGTTCTCAGCCTTAAATATCCCCTCAATGGCAGAGGTAAATAATGGAGAAAAGTTAGGAACTCAGCAAAGAGAAAGCCATATTTTGACAATGCCAAGTCACTTGCTCCACTTGAGGGCATCCTTCAGAGTCATGGAGAGGTGGCCTATAGCAGTCGCGTGTCTCACATTGAAGCCACTGTGTCTATTCTTTGACTAAGCAGCTGCGACACCATTGGCAGAATGATTAGCCTTTCTGGACTTTGATTAATTTATCAGTAAAATATGAAGACCGAACCGGGCAATTTTAGAAGTCCCTTTCAATCCCAACAATCTATAATTCTATGAATACTTTAGAGAACAAGACGAGAATGAGAGATATGATAAGACAAGAATGAGAGATATGATAATCCACTAGAGTCACTAAGCCCCAAAGAGCTCTCGGACACGATCCGACTGGTAACTGGCGACTTCGAATATTTCCATAGACAGAAGGTTAGAGTGACTTCTCACCATCTAAGAGTCAATCAAAGAGAGATACAGGTTTCAAACGAGTTGGTCATTCCTTCTCATGGTCTCATATATACTTTTTAAAGCCATATTTATAACACAAGGCTGTCACACGTGATAAAGGAATGTGCTTGAAGTGTTTTCCATTTCGAAATGAACAATTAAGGTTTGAATATTCTACAGGACAAAAGGTAGAGCCCCCATTAAAATTTCTACATTTGACCTTAGACGAGTGGTCTATCCTCTAACAGGTTTATTTTTTGTTTGCTTATAAAACAGAGAGTGAAGCCCTCTTCTGTCATAAATCTTTCCAGAGGCAGCCATCTAAATAACAAATTGATCCAATTTAATACAGTAAGTCCTGAGAAGCCCAGTGAGGATGATAAAGGTGGATCATATCCCTCAGATCTCCATGCTAATTTTCAACTCTGCACTGCCATGTTCAAGGTCACAACAAGCATCTGATGTTTACTTTGTCAGTTCAACAAACCTTTATCTGAGTGCTGGCTACAAACCAGGTACTGTGTGGGGTGATGGAATCAGCAGTCTTTCTCTCTAGAAGGTCACAAACGTACGTGTATGTAACCATCGTCTTCACACCCAATTTCATCATCTCAGCCAACCTCCCAGAGTCTATGTAGATTGTTACACAAAACATTAATTCCATAGTAGTTGCCTCTGAGGGCTGCAAAGTCTTTGGACAGATATTTCTAGGAAGAAAGAAAAAGAAAAAGAGATAAACTTGCATAAATATGTTCAAAGTCAGCAGGATTGAAGAATTAGAAATGGGATCCAAACACAAAGCTATGAGAAGTCCTCCAGATGGTGCTGGGTGTTGACCTCTCCGGGCTGAATGGAACATCCCTCTGGATTCAGCATATCCGAGCCTTCTTATTGTTCTCGCAAAGATGAGTTCAAGAAATATTAATGAGTCTGACACCACTGACCTTGTCACAAGACAAAAGGAAGTATCTGCTGTCACAGGACAGAAGGAAGTATCTGCTGGGGCTGGTCACTTTTTGGCAAAATAATCCCCAACTGAGTGGGGGATTAGGGAAGGGGAGCTAACATTTACTGTTCTTAATCTTTAAACATATCACTATAAAAAGATGTCATTATTTATTAAATATTAATACAGTATGTGGAAAACACTTATCGTGATACATGCTTGCTTATTGAATCAGAGGTGATAACAGCAAATGTGCATTCATCACCACAGAGCTTTAAATGTGTCATTCCAGGGGCACCTGAGTGGCTCAGTCGATTAAGCGTCTGACTTCGGCTCAGGTCATGATCTTGCAGTTCATGAGTTTGAGCCCCGCGTCGGGTTCTGTGCTGACAGCTCAGAGCCTGGACCCTGCTTCAGATTCTGTGTCTCCCTCTCTCTCTGCCCCTTTCCTGCTCATGCTCTGTTTCCGTGTCTCTCTCTCTCAACTATAAGTAAACATTAAAACTTTTAAAAAATACATAGGTCATCCCATTTAATGCTGACACAATTCTATGAAAAGAAAACGGCCTTTATCACCACTATCATCACCGTTTTTGTAGACAATGAGGCTGAAGGAGGGGAAGTAACTTGCTCCTGGTCTAACCAACAGGTGGTGTAAGTGACGTAATAGGGATTCCAAGCAGAGCCGCCCCCAGTCCCCATGGCTAATCGTTATGCTGTGCTGCTCGGCCTCACTCTCTTTGAGTTTAGCTCACACAGTCCGATATTAATACCTTTCTCAATTTCTCCAAGTTTCCTCTTCCTTCAGACATCTAGGGGTCCAGATTATTTAACTACAGCACCGTCTTCTTCCCTTGAGCTGGAGAAGCACAGGGCAGCCCTATCCCTGGTGATGGCATGTGGATGGTTGAGGCAGACACTGAGAGAATATTCAAAGGACACTAAATAACTGAAGAGGCCAGAGCGCGGTCCTAGAAGAAGAACATGACATCTTAGCCACCCGGGGAAGATGCAGGGGTGAGCTCCTCTGAAGGCATTCTGGGTCCAGGTCATCAGAAGTTAGAAAAAAACACAAAGCAGGGAACTAAGGTCAGCAAAACTAACAAATTCTATTCGCGTGTACTTTAAAATCAAGGCATTTCCAGCGGTCACCAAGTGCATTTCCAAGGCGATGCCACACCCAGTGATGTACCCTGATGTTCATCCTTAGGAAACGCTCGCAAACACATATTTTATACGTGGTCCAGGACAAGGGCTTTAGAATCACAGAGTTCAGGACTTAAGCCACAGCTCTGTCTCTTACAGCTGGGGGGACACTGGCAATCTGAGCTTCTTGAATCATTCTTGTAGCCTGACAATGGGGACAGGCCTGGAGGGAGTTGCCAAGAAGGTGTGCAGTTTGACTTTTGCATCTAATATCTGTGTTCCTTTTCTTTTTCTCCTCTCTTAGAGGAGAAAGAGGTTCCCCCCAGATCTCAAGCCTGTGCTTTTTTTCAGACCAGATTTTCTGAAAACAAATAAAGAAACTGTTATTTGCTCCCTAAATAAGTGCCAAGTACCTACTTTGCCAGGGGCTACGCTGGATGAGGGGTTCTGGGATGAGTTGTCCAACAAGGTCCCTGAGCTCATGGTCCCTGACACTGTCAAATGGAAGGCAGTGAACATGACTATATTCCTTTCTTTGGGAAGAGTTTATTTGAATGGAATAAAATTGAGATGATCAATGACTTCCATGGGTGGAGCTTGAGGACAGCGTGTCTTTATTCTGGCAACTCTTAACCTGCTGTCAGTCTCGGCTCCAACACTGCTCTGGAAGCCTCTGTTGAAGCCCTGGGAGTGCAGGTATGCCCTTTTTTACTACCTGTTCTATGGCTATGTTGTTGCTCACCGGCCACACCACATGATTCTTGAACTCAGACACACTTGCCCTAACTTACTGTCCATCACTTCCCTTTGTATAGTTTATTACTCAAATAAGCTATAGTTGTAACAAAACTGAAAAAAATATGGATTGATGGATGAATGAATGAACGAATGAATGAAGTAAAAGAGGAAGAGAGAGAGGGAAGGAGGGGCAGAAGGTGGGATTGGCCAATGCCCTATCCACATTTTTTAAATATGGGATATTTTAGAAAAAATCCAGAAGAAAAGTCAACCTGTTCACTGCATTTAACAGGATTCTTGTTTTTTGGTTAAAATGTTAAGACTTCAGTAATTGCAAAAATGTACATTCCCAGGGGGAAAGTGATTTCCTTTCTTCTTCCTTTACACATTACTCTTGTTTATCTTCCTCTTTTTATACATTGTATACATTTCCACATTTTTTTCTTTATATTAGCATTTATTAAGCAGTCCGTACATGAAGAGGATATGGGATTTGGAGTCAGATGAGAAAAGTATGTAAATAAAAGTCTACTTCATTCTCCTTATATGATTTTGGGTAAGCATTTACCTTTCTAAGATATGTCTTCTACTTCATAAAACTAACATACATTTAACTCTTCAAGTTTTGGTAGAGGTTGAAAGATCTAATTTGTAAGGGTTTTATCAGATGTTGCATGTGCAGTTAGTTGGCAGTAGGCTATTGTTCAGAAAGATTCCACATGTCGTCATAGTCACTGTTAATCAGTAGGACACTGACCTTGTATTCCCACTATACACAGAGGTGGCATATAGGGACATAAATAGCCCGTAGCTATATTCACATGGAGCCAAAATAGCTCATGGCTGCCCACCTTCTTCCATACTCAGCGATTTAATGTAGCACCATGGACTCAGCCAGTTTAGGAGAGGATGGGCGGTATCTAAGTGACGATTAATCTATCTCCTTATTTACAGATGAGGTATGTGCAGTGGCCTCGTCTGGGACACCAAGTCCATAGCCCAGGTTTTCCAGTAGGCTGTCACTCTCTACTCCCACCCCACCACAGTCTACACTGCTTCCTCTTGTGGTGATGGACTCAGGTCCCCAGTCACGATGGTTGGCAGGTGCCTAACGTGTCCTCTCCTTACTGTCATATGCTGCTTCGGTTGCTTGTGTTGGGTGTATCAGCCTCACTGAGAGCAATACAGCTATAGTTTCTAGAAGCTTCATCTGTGCCCCTAGTACTTCCCCAGAGCTTTGGATGCTGCCTTAGCTCCAGCACAGATGACACAGGCACACTTCCCACATGTCCGATGAGGGTGGCATTGCCCTAGATGAGCTTTGTGATTGCTTTCTGACCCCTGAATGTATTTGTGTTTCTATTTTTGGTCTAGGTATCGCGCTTTACTGCTTCAATTTAGGACATGTGTCCTGTGAGGTAGATTAACAGGCAACTTTGTAAGCCAAGCAATTTCGAAGAAATCTATAAAATCCGTTTACAGTCGATCAAAATATATCATTCTAGGTCTCCTTAATCTCCCCAAATTTTCCTCTCCCCAAATATTCAGCAGGTATACTGAATATTTTTGTGAGAAAATCAAAGAGATCTCTTGAAATTAGACACTCAGTAATTAGCCAGTAAGAAAGGAGCCCTGAGCATATCTATTATTCATTGCATGTTGACAGGTGTCATTATCTCATTTCGGAAATGTTGAGAAGAACTTTCTTAGTCACAACATGACATTATTCACAGTATCTATCAGTCAAGGCGCTATTACTACAATGGCTGACCACTCAAAATTATGCTCATCATTTAATTCTCCAAAGAAAATCTTATTTCCATGTCACTACATGGCACCTGAACTTTATTCATTCAACATAGACATCTATTGATTTCTACTATATAGCAGGTAAGTGCCCATCAGCACTTGAATGTATGTATCATGCATGTGATATAAATTGAATTTCTAAATTCTAGTTCCAAATTTTCTTCTTAATGAGCAGGTATAATTTCTCAATGAAATTTCTAATGCCTTGTTATGGTTCCTTAGATCACGTCCATTCAACCATCCATTTCTTCATTCAATGCATATGTACTGACTGTCTCTTGTCCACTGGCCACTGTTCTGGGGGCCCTCTTTCCTCTGGGACATGGAGAGGAAAACCCTGCTTGAATCATGACTCAGGAAAGAATGGAGGTTTTTGTTCTCTGTGACTTGGGGACAAAGGTGGGAGGGGCCTGGAAAGAGCACGGAGTGGCTTTGAGAATCTCACTCAGGTCATTAGTTTTCATCCCAACTCTCGTAAAACTACATTTCCTAAATTGGGAATGTGATATCTCAGAGTGAGCACAGAGGAGGATTATTTGTCTTCTTAACGAAACTATCATCAAGGACCTAAAAAGTAGCATTTACATGAAGTAACATGAGACATTTTTTCCATCAGGCTAATTATAAATGATTTGCACCGCATCAACTATCAGCACAAAAACCGGACAAAGTCAGGTACTTTAAAACCTCTTCAAAGGGACAGCACGCTCACCCAAAATTCTATCACTTGGACTTCTCTCCGATTTCATCCTGCTCCCACCCAGCTGACCACAATAAGCCATTGCACAGAGCAGGCTGTGTATAAACCAAGGAGATCAAAAGTCTGGAGCCCAGGTTGACTATTAGAACCTGGGTTTGTTTGTTTTCAGCTGGATTTTTAAAGCTTCCACATGAACCGCCCAATCTTGATTGCACTTCCCTAAAGTTTCTCCATTTGTTTTAAACTCAGCTGATGGTTTACGGATGTTTAACTCAAGATTCCAGCTCCTTCCGCTTGTTTGTGAAGTGTTAGTCACACTGTCTGATCAACTGGGATCTTTTCATGGCCACCCATCAGAAGTCCAATAACGTGCAGAGGGATTGGTTCATCTGTGTAACACTTTCTGCAGCATTCTTGGCATGTGCTGGCTGTCAGCCATGGTCATTGCCAGTCTCTGAAAGGAAGCAGGATGTCCACCTCACAAGATTCTCCCGGGGAAGTGATGTAATTTGAGACTGCAGACAGGTCTTGAGAGGTTCACTAGGTCTAGCCGGTCCCCTGACACGAGTCAGGTGCTCCCACTCCCTCTGGGGTGCTCACCATGGCAGCAAATCCCGCCTGGAAGGTGCAGAGAGGGTGAACAGCTACATCACTTGGCAGCATCTGAGTTCAGGTTGTCTTGGAAGGGACGCATCTGCTTCGTCCCGGGATGGAAGACCTGAAATGTTTGGGGGTTTTCCTTCATCTCCCCTTCAGTGCAGTCCTCAGGGCCCCACCAAGGAAGCCAGAGGAGGGAGGGTGAGAGGTGAGGGTGGGGCGCTGGGTGCCTGTCCGCCGGCCCCCGCTGGAGCTGAGCAGCAGGATTCCCTGGAGCACAAGCTTGCTGCTGGCTGTTTGCCCTTGACAGGCCGGGGGCCACGGCTGCTGGCCCCCCAGCGGCAGAGCCCTGCTGGCTCCCGGCGCCAACCTGCCCGGGTGCCTGTGCCAGCTGCTCCCAGGTGGGCCAAGTGCTCCCAGTTGGCCTGCAAGAGGAGGCGAAGGAGGACAGGGGGCCCAATTCCCAGGAAGCAGGAGCCTTTCCATGAACGGTTGATGACACCAAATTGATTTTTATCCCCTTTTTCCCCTGTAAGTCAGCTCAAGGCCAGAAATAGAGTGGCGCTCCGGATAAGACAGTGACCAGGGTGAGCATGGTGTGAGATCCGTGTGGGTGAAGCCAGGGCTGCGATCACTCCCTCCTCCCACCCCCTCCTCCCACATCCTAGGAGGCTTCGCAGCATCCCTGGCCTCCACCCACTTGATGTCAATCACACCCTCTAAATATGACAATGGAGAAATGTCTCCAGACATTGCAAAGTTCGGTAGAGGGGCGGGCGGCACAATCACCCAGGAAGGACAGCTGTGTTTGGATTCAGATTTCCTCCGTCCAATGACCCAGTGGCTTACCCGACTCCCACCTTGTGATTAAGTGTAGTGGGGTGGAGGGGGAGTAGCGGTGACGGCATTGGTGAGGTGCAGGATCGTTCTTTTTTTTAATTTTCTTAATGTTTTATTTATTTCTGAGAGAGAGAGAGACAGAGCGTGAGCAGGGGAGGGTCAGAGAGAGAGGGAGACACAGAATCCGAAGCAGGCTCCAGGCTCCGAGCTGTCAGCACAGAGCCCGACGGGGGACTCGAACCCACGAACCATGAGATCATGACGTGAGCTGAAGGCGGGTGCTTAACCAACTGAGCCACCCAGGCGTCCCTAGGTGCAGGAGCATTCTGAAAGTGCTCCACGTGTGTGTGGTCACCCCAGGGTGTGTGACACAGTTCAGGGATGGAAGGTGAGACGGCCACTAGGGCAGCACTGGGCCAGGACTCTGCTGTTAGCCTGACACCCAAATGGAACCCCCTTCTTTCCCCCAGGAAGCCTTGGGGGTTTCCTGTAAGATCTCTCAGGCCATATCCTCCAGGAAGAAGGCTTTCCTTATGTCCCTTATTTCATGCCAACAGGGGCTCTAATTCCTTGTTTACTTACTTATTCATTCCTTGTGCTGTTGTTCCAAGGGGAAGGAGAAAAGGTCAGGGTGACTGATATTCCACACTCCCTCACTGTCCACCCGCACTGAGGTCCGGGGAGGGGTACTGGGCTCCCAGGTGAAGGAAGCACTCTCGGAGGGTGAGATACATGGTCCTGTCTACACAGCTAAAGAGAACATCTGTCTGACTCCAAACCCAGACCCTTTCTACCAAGCGGTGTTGCTTCTTTGTAGGAAAAAAATATACATGCCCATCTTCGTAAGCCTGAACTGCACAGGACATGGTGTTTGTGTGAGGTTTCCATATGTGCCTGCCATATTGAATCAACGTGAGGTAACCTTTCTCTCCCACACTTCTGTTTCACTATGGCTCTTCTTTCACAGAAACATAGATCTTTCCAGAATGAACAGTTGACGTATTTCCAACATGCTGTATCAGAAGGTTCCAGAAGTCCATTTTGCTGCATGGCAGATCAACGCATATCTGAACTCCCAATCTCCATGAAGTTGACTGGGAGTGGCCCGTGCCTCTTCCCGAGTGCCCAGTCTGGCGTCTGTGTCAATCAGTCTGTGACACCGCTAACCATCTGTCAGGTCCCTGGACCACTATAAATAGTCCTTGTTTCCCTGTAAAAACGTGTATCCTCCGAGGGCAGGACATAGCACAGACCTTCTGTCCGTGTATGCTCCCCACCTCCTCTGCATTTGTGAAATGTCATGGATTGATGGACCGAATATGTGTATGATCGACCCCACATGCAAAACCTGGGGATTCTGCCCTGTTTCCAGAGCATTCTTACAAGACATTGCATCAGCTGGAAGGTGTTTACGATCCTCGTTCATGCTTTAAAACCCAGAAGTTGGCAAGATCTGTCCTGTTGCTTCTCCTGCCTCCCACCCTCTTGATTAACAGGTATCGTTTCTGTGCAGAAGTATAATAAACAAGTACATAAATTATCACTGTTCCCTTAGTCATCTGTGTGGGATCCACAGAAAAGCTGTGTGTAGTTCATACGGTGGCTTCATTCTGGCTATAAAGTCACCAGTCCTTCAGAACCCAGGCAGAGTTTTGTGGTGTATGTGTTGTGTGTACACCTGCCTCGGCCAGGCCAGATCTGCTGGGGCCATGCTGTCACTCTCCCAGGTGACAGATGCCCCAGCCGTGCCTCTCTGTCCACTCCTCAGGGGTGGGGCTGGGCGGGGCGTGTTGGATGGACAAGAGACCGACTGTGTGACCAGTGCTCTGAGACGGGCGGGCAGCACCCTGGGATCAGGACCAAGAGGCTGAGCTTTTCACGAGGCGGAGCCAGAATCAAGTCCTGAAGACTCTGTGGCATCAAACAGCAAACAAAAGAGGGGAAGGATGTGGCCAGAAGGAGAAGGGACCTGTGCTGAGGTCCAGGGACCAGCAAGCCCCCGTGGGCTCGGGCAGCAGAGAGCACCGGCCCCCTCTGTGGCAGTCCAGTGAGCACAGACTGAGGGCCCATCTGCTGCGTTTGCTGAACACCTACTAGCTGCCGCGGGGTTAGGCACTAAGGAGCAGAGACCCCGTAGCCAAGCCCTGCGACAGACCCTGTGTGGGAGGTAAGAGAGAAGTCAAGTGCGGTGACTGGGGGCTCAGTTGGTTAAGCATATGACTTCAGCTCAGGTAGTGATCTTCATGAGTCTGAGCCCCACTTCGGGCTCTGTGCTGACAGCTCAGAGCCTGGAGCCTGCTTCGGATTCTATGTCTCTCTCTCTCTGCCTCTCCCTTGCTCATGCTCTGTCTCTCAAAAATGGAATAAACATTAAAAAAATGCCTTCCCCACATGCCTGCTCTAGCGGGGGAGACATTTCTTTGGGTTAAGTCACCATCTGCAGATGGTCCTGTAGAAATGCAAATACGTTACTCAGAAATAAGCTAATGCATTCATCAACACATTATCCCCAGGTTATTAATGAAGCAAGCCAATTAGGACACTCACTCACTCAACATTGATTGTAGGATCGCCATATGCCAACGACTTAGTGCCGGGGACATGGAAGGATCACAGGCATGAACTTCTTCTGTCTGATGGAGGGTGGACTCAGACAGACTGACACACCTACCGGCCGCAGCTGCGGCATCGCACATGCTGGCTGAAGCTGCTGACCTTCCTCCAGTTCGGTCCTCAGTCCCCCCTCACCCTCAGTACACACGTCAGTGCTGCCTGGTCTGGGCCGCGTGTTATGATCCCTGGACAGTCTTCAAACCCACAGGTGTCCAGCATGCCTAACACACCCGAGGCCAAAAAATCTGTCTCTGGAGTAGCAACTGAGAAACAGAACGTGTGAACATCCCCGGGTGATTCTGTGCACAACAAGGGTGGAAAACAATGATTTCACTTTCTCTCCCTTAGAGAACTCTGCCCCCCCTTCAGTGTCGGGGCTTCCCAGTCTTGCCTGAGCAATAGAATGTGAGAGCCACTTATTGAAATGTGACTTCTCAAGGGTCTCCCTAGAAGGACCGATTCAGTAGATTTTGGTTAAAACCAGAGACATACACACTTTCAAGAAGAGCTTCTATGTGCTTCTTATGATAAGCAAAGCCTGAAAATAACTGAAAAACAAACTTAAAACTGTGACATTGCTTCCCCTGCTCAGTGTGTTCAGTACCCTCTTCTTTCACATATGGCCAATCTCCAGCTTGGAACTTACCCCAAGCCACTCAACAGTGAATCAAAAGTAATGCATTTCCTTGCCCAGCACCTCTCTCCTCTTCGCTACTCATCTCCTGACCTTTGGAGGATATTCCCTGTCCCCCTGTCTGGACTTCTTGTCCCCTGAGCTCCCGGAGCGCTGAGAGAGCCATCAGTCCCCAGCATTTGGCCAGCTTGTGATGCATGTATTTCTTCCCAATGCCATGTTCAGTTAAACCAGAAGTTTGAATTCAGCAATAGAGGGAGAATTTACACCACAGAAATTGGCAAAGACCACAAATCATGACTTTACTTTTTTGGAAGAGCTAGGTAGTTAAACATTTACCAGAAAACGAGTGGCATCCACCATTTTCCCAAGAGACAAGAGAGATGGCCATGGTGAAGACCGGTGGAACACAACTTGGGATGTCAATGCTTGGAAAGTCTGGGAAACAGCTGCAGTGAGAACAGTCAAACTTCCTGACGGCAGCACACAGACGAGATGCCACCACAAGGAAGGGACCCAAAAAGATGTGGCATCCACGAAAGACAGCACTTCCCAGCCTTTCCTAGGATTGCCCCCCACCAACACCTATTCATCTTCATCAGCCTCATTTCTACCATGTAACAAAACACTTCCAGACTAGACACTACAGTTAGTTTGGCTCACATCTACTGAGTGTTCATTTTGTGAAAAGGGGAGTGAATTTGTTGCTCTTGAGGATGCAATTTAAGCATTATCTTAGCAAAATATTGTATAGTAACTATATTTAGATACAAATCATCTGTATCTGCACAGATGTGTTTATTAGTTATCATTCAGCCAAGACAGCTACTTTGAGATGAGATGGTTCATATTGATGGTTCAAGTTCTAAAAATGCTATTTTCTACAGAGAGAGGACTTTGTGACACTGAGCAGTGCGGAGCCTGCCTCTGGCATTCAAACTTCCTAGAGTGGGTGATGCACTGGGACCAGACAGGGCCGGGGTGGGCAGTTCTGTCTGCCCTTCCCATGCACTTGGTTCTCTTCTGCTCCAATCACCTTGAACCTTATCTCAAAACTCTTTGTAAGCAGTCATGCGACTCTCATGCTTCCCTGAAGAGAAACAGAAGGCAAGGCGTATGCTTTATTTATTGGGTCTGTAAAGCTACACATTTTTCTCTGTATTTTAAAAGACTATTGTGTTTATCAATATTACTGATTAAATAACTTGCTGGCATTCACAAAACAAATGGCAAGTTGAAGTCATTAAAGGCCAAAGTCACATTTCATTTGATTAATCTTAGCTTTAAAATACAAGGAAGAAATGGGAGTTTATGCATGTATTCAGTACTTCTCAATTTACCACATTCCAGATTAAGTCATCCAATTTTATTTTTTTAATATTCATTTCTTAATCCAATAGTGAGATCATGTTAATACTAAAGGAACTGGAGAGTCCTTTTGTTTATTAGATTGACACACTGTTTGCTTCTGGATCCTGAGCCAGAAAATGGTCTGTCAGGTGAATTGTGGTTATCTCTGTGTGTTTATATTTGTGGAATAACTTCTGCCATTCTCTCTTCAGAGGAGACTGAGCAGAAAAAGCAGCTGACGAATTCTGATCAAGTGCATGTATTAAAGCTTGTTCTCTAAGCATTGTAGATTTTTGAAATGTGACCTGCTTAGCAATAAAAGGGGGTTGGAGAAGCTTTTGTGTTCATGACCCTTACTCTCTACTCATGCATAGCTCGATCCTTGGCCATGCAAAGCACAGATTCATCAATGGGATAAGTATCATCGAATTCAAGCACTGTTATAGGAATCGCTGTTCTCTTTCTGAGAAAACGTGAGGGGGCGCCTGGGTGGCTCAGTTGGTTAAGCATCCGACTTCGGCTCAGGTCATGATCTCATGGTTCATGGGTTTGAGCCCCGCATCGGGCTCTGTGTGGACAGCTAGCTCAGGGCCTGGATCCTGCTTTGGATTCTGTGTCTCCTTCTCTCTCTGACCCTCCCCTGCTAATGCTGTCTCTCTCTCTCTCTCTCTCTCTCTCTCTCTCCCTCTCTCTCAGAAATAAATCAAAAAACATTTTTATTTTTTTAAATATTTTTTTTTATTTTATTTATTTCTAGGAGAGAGAGAGAGACAGCGTGAGCAGGGGAGGGTCAGAGAGAGAGGGAGTCACAGACTGAAACAGGCTCCAGGCTTTGAGCCGGCAGTCAGCACAGAGCCCGACGCGGGGTCCGAACCCACGAACCGTGAGATCATGACCTAAGCGAAAGTCGGACGCTTAACCGACTAAGCCACCCAGGCGCCCCTCAAAAAACATTTTTAAAAAAGTGAGCCACCATTTTCTTTTAAACACACACACACACACACACACACACACACACACACACACACAGAAGGGGCTCCGGGGTGGTTCAGTCAGGTAAGTGTCCAACTCTTGATTTCAGCTCAGATCAGGATCTCATCACCTGTGGGACTGAGCTCCCATCAAGCTCTGTGCTGACAGTGTGTAGCCTGCTTGGGCTTCTCTCTCCCTCCCTCTCTGCCCCTAAATCAATCAATCAATCAATCAATCAATCAGTAAACAAACATTAAAAAAAACCACACAGAAATAAGATGGCTGAGCCTATTTTTTTTTTTTATTTCTTACCTTGAGAGTACTAAGCTAAGTATGTGTACACACACACACACACACACATACAACAGACATATATATCCATTTGTATGGTTTGTTTCCTAATTTCTCTCTCCTTAAAATAGCTTCAGTGGCACAAGGACCCGGGTTCTACAGGCTCAGCCATTACCAGTACTCTTCCCTTATCACAAAGTCTTTACAGAGATGCTCTTTAAATATATTTTGACTCACTGACTACCTTCCTGGTGAACCAATTAATAACTCTACACCTGAATGGAAGCTAAATAAATTCTAAGGAAATAAGTTTGAAGAAATAGATTCTTTCCGACAACATATTTCATATTGGATGGATTTGTATGCCTATGTGATAAAGTCAGTACATATAAGTTAGCACATGAAAGGGACAAAACATGTATTAACAAAATCAGGGTGATCTTGGCCCCACTACAAAAAATATTCACTCTTTAGTTTAAGATTCTGGACATTGAAATCTGCCACTAAGAAAAAATATTGGGATAAGTATGTCTTCTTCTGGGAAATTTTACACGCAGTTATGAAGCCCATGAATTTTAACTCTTAGTAACAGGCCATAATGACTGTGAAAAACCAAGCTCAGAGACTTGGAATCCAGTTCAAACAAAGATAAATAAAGCAAGTGTGAACATGGATAATTCAGATACTTGCTAAGAGTTTTTATCTTTTTATTGAAATGTACTTACCAAGAAGGGCTCTTGGGTGGCTCAATCGGTTAAGTGCCCAACTCTTGATTTCTGATCAGGTCGTGATCTCTTAGTTGGTGAAACTGAGCCCTGCATCAGGTTATGTTTTCACAGTGCAGAGACTGTTTGGGATTCTCTCTCTCCCTCTTCTTTTGTCTCCCCCCCACCCCTCCTCAAAAGAAATAAATAAACTTGAAATTTTGGAAAAAAAAATAGTATTTACCGAGAGTCAGTGGAGTGCTAGGCTAATTTTCCACTATCAGTATATGTATTTACTACTATGTGACTTTCAGCAAAGTACTTATTTTTTCTGTATGTAAAATGGATGTAGCTATCTCACACAGTCATGTGATTCTCATATAAGTGCTTAATATTAAAGGTCACACTTTGGAAAATCTCAATAAAGCCTAGTTATTTGTTTAAATAATCTAGATTATTTATTACAGGAGTAATAGCATAGTTTCTGGAATCACTTTTTAGAGTTCTATAAGTTTCAAGACATAACTGATTATAGTGAGATATAAAGAGTATTAGACTAACTTGAACCCCAAATACAGTCAGTATAAGGACCAATGGAGATTCTGCGTGAATTAAATCTAAACTTGGAGTCTCAGGGAAAGATAAGAATCCTTTTGAAAAGAGTTGAATAGATACGTATGAAGCATAGAGGCAAGAAAAGATATAGATACTGAAGTTACTCAAAACTAATCCAATGGTGGAGGCTGACAGTTAGAAGTTGGCGGCAAAATATTGCTAGATCGTCACACAGATCATCTAAGATGAGAAATTACTAGAAAAGGTATTTTGCAAGCCAGAGAAGAAAGAGAGTAGTTGAAAAGTGGCAGTTGTGTGGAAGACCTTAAACGAACCAGAAAAGCAAGAACCAGAGAAGGTACTGAAGGGATCTGTTTCTGAAGGTAGACTTGGCCCTGAGCCACTTGAAGTCTCTCCACTGTCCTTGCCCCCACTCGCACCCGACAGCAGCATCCCACCTGAAATCCTACAGAAGAGAAATCCAAGCTCCCTGACAGCAAGTCTGCCAGATTTAGCAAACAAAAATGCAGGGTCCCCATTTACATTTAAATTCGAAATAAAAGAACAGTGGTGAGTTCTTCTTACGAGTATGTCCCAAAGAGAGAAATATTTGAACAGATGGGAAAGAAAAAGAGAAAGGATACAAGGGAAGCACAGAGGCCAAGTTATCAAGACAGGCATGTAGGGAATGATGAGGAATTTAGTTTATCTGAAGTAGAAGGTGCTAGATCTTAGACAAAGACACTAGACGACCATGTTCTTTCTATGCATCGAATATTATGGTTGATGCATTATATTCTTATTCTATTGAATTTTCATTATTTTTGCCAGGTCAATATTCTAACCACCATTTTACTCATGACTACACTGAGCTTCAGAGAGCTCAAGTGTCATGTTCAAGTTTATACTACAAAAAGTGGCATCCACATACATCCAGGGCTCTCCAACGACCAGCAATGCCCTTCTAGTAGATCATGCTGCCTTGATGTAGGCATTACATTTATGGAAAATATAGGATATCCAGCATGTGCTCAGAGTTTGGAGGTGTCCAAAATAGAAAAAAAAAAATACATTATTCAATGTGTGTGTGTGTGCGTGCGCGCGTGCACATGCGCGTGTATTTTCCCTCCAGAAACCAAAACAGACAACCACGTGCCTCAACTTCTACCACTCACTTTGGCCTTCTCACAAATATCTTAGCAAATGCTTTAAGCTCCACCCAATGCCAGGACAGCTACCAGCTTGGGAGGCCATTCTGAATTCAATTCTCACTTTCTCACAGGTGCTAACTTCTAAATCCCTGATCAAACACAACTGTTAATTAAGAATATTCAGTATAATTCTCGCCTCCAACACGTGTTAACTCCAAACTCCCTGATCAAACTAAAATGTGGTACGCTCCCCCAATAACCATTTACACACTAAGATCACACGTTCTCACAAGTGAGATGGACAAGATGGACATTTTCTCCATGTGGGGGTAGCTGTGTTCGTTGTTGTGAGAGTCACCATAGCAGCCTGCATGGAGATCAATTTTATGGAAAATATAACAATCACAGAGCCATGAAAAACGGAATTTGGGCAAAGCATATTGGAAGATGAGATTTCGTTGTTCCCTCAATTGCTCATCTAATATTCCAGATGGCCTGTCTAAAAATGATACGCAGGGGAATTAGCATCCTTGAGTTTGATTCAACAGTGGAAAAATAAGTATATAATTATGAGATTGCCATAGGTTTTTTTTTTTTTCCTGCTGCTCTGTTCAAAGTTCAAAGAGATAGACAATAAAGCACGAATGTAAAACGACTTCTGAGAAACACAGGTGCTTCTGAGAAAACTACAAAGAGAGAACAACTTTTGGCATTATGTGTGTTGGTCTGTTTCAGCTGTTGGACTTGAGTTGGGTGAATTATATCCTACAAGAACAGCATTAGAGAAATACTCAAAGGAATGTTTTTGATAGGCATTTAGAAGAGGTAGCAGAAAGAACACAGGATTTGGGGTAGGATTACTCTAGTGCTATGAAGGGTGTTACAAAGAACTTTAAAACTTAGATGAGCATGCAAAACGAATTTGGGGTATACAAGCTCAGTGCACAGCCTGAGCTACTTGGAACATATTTCCATTGTAAGCACGTGGCAGTATCTCCTCTGGCTGAGAACCAGAGCCAGAATCAAGAGTTAGTGCTTCCCACACTCCTCTTTTGCTGTAATTCATTCCCAGTCTTTTATGTGGACCCTAGGAAGCACAGAAGTTAATTGATAGAGAGAGAATATCCCTCAGGATCAAGATATCTATGGTTCTCATTGTCTCCTATTAGCCTCTTTGGATCCATCCATCTTTATGACCTTCTGAACTGTGCCTTCTTTCCCTCTCAGTAGCTGTGTGAGATCCTTTCAGATCCTCAAGTTCTGTTTGCCTGCTGAGTCAATACTATTATCAGGATTCAATAAAGTAATACTTACTAAACTCTTGGTTCATTCTTGGCACTCCTGAGGCATCAACGAAGGTTAGTAGCTCTTTCCGTTTAAGGATCCACTTCTGCTCTAACTTATCACCACCTCCAGCTTTACACCTGACTGGTTTGGAAGCCAAGCCCATCTTCGATGGACTCATGCTTGTATTCTCTTTTCCACTTTGCTGCTCTGTCTGACTCACTGACTCCCCGACTCACCCCTGAGTTTCTGTTGTTCCTTCTCAGCTGGGCGTTCACAGCTCATAAGGTCCCTGTCAGCCTCCCTTGTCTATCTACATCCTTTACCAGTGCAACCCTACAAAGCCATAGCCCTGGCAAGGACCTTAAGCCCCTTCCCTGGGCAGGGAGAGAAAATATGGAAGGGTTAAGCATGTCTTTATGTTCAATTTTGTTTTTTCATCTTTACACTGCAAGACATTTATTTTCCCAGAAAAGTCACTGGACTTCACTGAGGTGTTACGAAATAGCAAGTGTTGCTTCAAAAGACAGGTGACCAGACTATCAGGGTCATTCTATCCCCTAACACCAGACCTCACACCACTGCTAGTACTGATAGGACTCAGCTAACTACTAGGAAGCTGCTACTTGTCACTGACACAGTGACTCGGAAATTCTATCCTCCAGGGCATTGATTTAGCGATCTACCTTAACAACGGGTTCATCATTTACTTTTTCCAAACTCTTATCTATACCCTTCTGAATTTAGTTTGGTAATGATGGTGGGTATATGAGGTTGGACTTAAGAGCTTATATGTGAACTTCTTTGTCCAAAAGTTACAGTTTTTCTCCTCACAAGAGATGAGGCTTCGACCCCTCACTGAAACTTCTGTTCCTCAGATGGGTAAAGCAGTTGTAAAGATCTGTGGTTTTGCTTTTCCAAAACAAAGAGTGTTTATTTTCTTCCCATGAAGTTCCGGTTTGGAGGGGAGGAAACTTTCTATAATCTCATTTTATAGCGTTCCGTAAACTTAAGTTAATTTTCCCACTCAATGGTGAATCCACAGAGAAGGGCTAATCAGAGCTCTGGTCAGCATAAGATACTGAATCCACCCTTGATGGGAGGTGCCAGCATAGGGTTACATATCCAGGAATCATGGGTATCGCTCAGCCAAAACAAGATAGAGGGCGATATTGAGCCTTGAGGGACATAACAGAATTATTAATAAGTTAGCATGATCTCTCACATCTCAGCTCAAACTTATAAAGAAATTCAACCATACTTGCTAGGGGCACCATAAAGAACATCTCCAGCAAAGGTATGTGGATTTCACCATTTCAAGACACGAAGAACTATCTAGGGGAAAGTAGAGTATCTAACCTTATAGGTTTGATGCAGTCATACCCTGAAGTCATTTTAAATTTTAATAAATTTACCAAAGTAGTAGCCCATGTAGTTTCTGTCCATTACCACATCACGTAGGAACACCCATATGAAGTTTCAGAGAAAAATGTAATATTTTTGGGTGTTGTGATGAAATACAGATTAGTGACATATGCTAAGTTCATTTCTGTGTGCACTGGAGCCGCCACAAAGGTGGTGGTGACATTTTAACAGCAATTGAAAGCAAGCTTCTACCACAGGATCGTGAGCCTCTGGATTGGAAGAGAGGTGCCACCCAGTACATTGGGAAGTGAACAGCCTGACAAAATAGGCAGGTACCACATCTAGCATCACAAGGACAGCACTAAATATTCCAAGCGCCGTGTTTTGTTTTGTTTTTTCAAGCTGCTCTTCACACTGGCAACACTATTATTCTGTGCTCCAAGGGGAAAAGCAGTCGAGATTTACGCAGTTAATAATCCTCTTTAGCAATGCTGGGGAGGCTGGTACAATCATGCATCTCTTTCTTTCGGGATGATATGGATGGCAGTTATAAGATGTTTATTCATCATTATCAAAGACAATTAAATGTTGAATCTATATCCCTCTTTGAGAAAATTCTAGAATGATCTATGAGAAAGATATGTGCATCCTTATTACTGATATAGTAAGACATCAGCAAGTATGTGGCTCTTAAAGGATAGCCATCTGAGGCATGAAAACGGCAACCCAATGGCTGCGAGGACAGCCAGTGGGGAGACTCGATCTGAGATGGACTCAGCTTCGCCGCCATTGGAAAGAAAGTACTGAGTTTGGAAATCTCGGTCACTGGGCCGTGTAAGGAATGTGGAGGGTGACAAAAATTCGGAGTACAAAGGGAAAAAATAAAACCAAGTCCACGTTCCCATGACGTGATCTTAAAAAGCAAGAATTGGACCAAAACCCACGGCTCTGCCATCGTACGGGCTCGAGAAACAAAGTGCGGAAGACCAGGCGGAAGAGCTATTTAGGGAAATACTTCTGGACAAGATGAGGGAATAGCCCTTGCCCTTCAATGGTCGAGGCAGCAGAGGATGAAGGTGTGGAAGGCATGGGTATGGAGATGAGGGAAAGGAGGCAAGGATTTAAATTTTTTATGTTTATTTATTCATTTTTGGAGAGAGAGAGAGAGAGAGAACACAAGTGAGGGAGGGGCAGAGAGAGGGAGAGACAGAATCCCAGGTAGGCTTCACACCACCAGAGCAGAACTTGAGGCCGGGCTTGAACTCTCGAAGCACGAGATCATGACCTGCGCTGAAGTCAAGGGTAGGACGCTTAACTGACTGAGTCTCCCAAGAACCCCAAGGAGGAAAGGATTTAAACGGAAGCCGAAGATGATCTGCCAAATCCATTAAAACAAAACGGTTTCTCTTGAGGCCTTGCCTCCCTGAGCTAAAGCAGGTGTGACGCTTGAGTGGGTTGACAGAAGGAACGATGGCCTGACAGTCTCACATCCAGGCTCTCAGCCACCCAGGGCTTTTCCCCACTGACTCCACTGAAGTACAGTTTTCCTTCCTAGAATTCATCTTTTCCTATACTCTGTTCTTCAATCCA
The DNA here is from genome assembly GCF_003009895.1 of Hyaena hyaena. Taxonomy (NCBI): domain Eukaryota; kingdom Metazoa; phylum Chordata; class Mammalia; order Carnivora; family Hyaenidae; genus Hyaena; species Hyaena hyaena. The sequence continues at coordinate 29,684 of NW_024082518.1, forward strand.
CCTTCTATGTTAAATATTGTCCTACAAACGGTTATTTTTGTTTTCTCTCCAAGTCCTCCACTCTTTTATCCTCCTTAATTTGTGGCATTCAGAAGTTTTTCTAGCTGCTGGCCTAATAGTATTGAGCCAGTCTCCGTTGTCTTATTCTCAGTGGAAGCTGAAGTCAGATATTAAGGACACTAAGACAATATTCCTTTACATATTTCATGATGTTCATTGACTTACCGATTGTCCCTTTGCGCCTATATATTTGTAAAAATTGACCTTTAAGCCTCTGAAGACATGAGAAAATGGTACAATCAGGCTACAGGAAGCTTTTGAAATGTTCAGACTGATTCTCCTGTGAATGGCCAACATTCATTATAAACGAAACTGATCTTCTTGTTGGTAATTGCGCTGGACAGAACCCATTCGTTAAATGGCAGCTTACTTCCCCTGGAGATAGGGCCTGGCCATGCCAGGATGCTGGTGGCCTCTCGGGCCCCACTCAGAGGGTCCACATCTGAGGCTTCAGAACTTCTGGCAGAATACCTGGGACAATGCATGGCATCAGCTGCCCAGAACCTCCCTTCTAGTCTCTGAAGGAAACCTCCAAATTACACCTAAAAGATCCAAGCAACACCAGTTATTTAGAATACTTAAGGGGTATGCAGACCGTGGGCATCCACATACCGCACACTGCCTCCCCCCCCCCCCCCCCCCCCCCGCACGCACACAGCCCACCCTGGAGGGATCGGCGATTCTGACAGAGAGACGAAAGGCTCTTCAGTAAGGAACTAGGAAAATACAAGTTTGGTAGAACTTGAGTGCTACCAATGTAGGCGTACTTCCTGAAACACGCTTAGTGAATGGAGGCATCTGGAAAGGCCACACTGTTTAATGGGTGAGAAGGACTGGGAGAGAACAGGTTATTTCTCAGTTCTGAATCCCTCAGTGAGTTGAGCACATCACTTGACTTCTCAGAGATTCTGTTCCTACCTCTTAAATTGAGACTTTGTGGGCTACAAGTATTCTAAGATGATGTCCAGCCCTGAAACTCCATTCTTAATATGAATACCATGCATTTAATGGTTTCATTGGAATATGCATCCATTAAATAGTCCAGAAATTGGAATGATCTCACTCGTTTTTTTAAATTTTATTTAAATCCAAGTTAGTTAACATATAGTGCAATAATGGTTTCAGAAGTAGAATTTATTTATTCATCACTTACATATAACACCCAGTGCTCATCCCAGCAAGTGCACTCCTTCATGCCCATCCCCCATCTAACCCATCCCCCACCCAATGCCCCACCAGCAACCCTCAGTTTGTTCTCTGTATTTAAGAGTCTTTTATGGTTTTCCTCCCTCTCTGTTTTTATCTTACATTTCCTTCGCTTCCCCTATGTTCATCTCTTTTGTTTCTTAAATTCCACATATGAGTGAAGGCATGATATTTGTTTTTGCCTGACTGACTTATTTTGCTTAGCATAATGCACTCTAGTTCTATCCATATTGTTGCAAATAGCAAGATTTCATTCTTTTCGATTGCCAAGTAATACTCCATTGTGTGTGTGTGAGTGTATCATATATATATGATACACTCACACACACACACACACACACACATATATATGTGTGTATTTTATATATATGTGTGTGTGTATCTATATCTGTATCTCTCTCTATATGTATGTATGTATATATATACATCTTCTTTATCCATTCATTAGTCAATGGACATTTGGGCTCTTTCCATAATTTGGCTATTGTCAATAGTGTAGCTATAAATATTATGTGCATGTGCCCCTTGGAATCAGCATTTTTGTATCCTTTGGATAAATACCTAGTACTGCAATTGCCAGTTGTAGGTTAGCTCTATTTTTAATTTTTTAAGGAACCTCCATACTGTTAGCCAGAGTGGATGCACCAGTTTGCATTCTCACCAGCAGTGCAAAAGTGTTCCCCATTTTCCACATCCTCACCACATCTGCTGTTTACTGAGGTGTTAATTTTAGCCATTCTGACAGGTATGAGGTGACATCTTTTGTGGTTTTGATTTGTATTTCCCTGATGATGAATGATGTTGAGTATCTTTTCACGTGCCCATTAGCCATGTGGATGTCTTCTTTGGAAAAGTGCCTATTCATGTCTTCTGCCCATTTCTTCACTAGACTATTTGGATTTGGGGTGTTGAGTTTGGTAAGTTCTTTATAGATTTTGGATACTAACCCTTTATCCAGTATGTCTGCAAATATCTTCTCCCATTCTGTCAGCTGCCTTTTAGCTTTGTTGATTATTTCCTTCACTGTGCAGAAGGCTTTTATCTTGATGAAGTCCCAATAGTTCATTTTTGCGTTTGTTTCCCTCGCGTCCAGAGATGTGTCTAGTAAGAAGCTGCTGCAATCTCACTGTGTTATCTTTTCTTAACTTTTTTATATCCTGGCACAGATTTTAATTTGCAGAAAAATTGTGAAAATACGAGAGTTCTGGTAATTTCTACATTCAACTTTTCCTATTATTACCCTCTATAGTAGTATAGTACAGCTTTTACAATTAGTAAACTGATATCGATTCATTATTATAAACTGAAATAGATGCTTTTTTTGATTTGTCTAGTTTTACCTGAGGGATTTTTCTGTTCCCGGTTCCTATCCAGGACACTACATTGCATTTGTCAACATGATGTGACATGATTATCAACATGGCAGCTTCCCTTGACTTTGATGAACTTGATAATGTTGAGGAGTACTGGTCCGGCGTTCTGTAGAATGCCCCTTACCTGGGTTTCATCTGATGCTTTTCTCATAATTAGGCTGGGGTTATGGATTTGGGGGAGGAGGACCACAGAGATAAAGGGTCGTTTTCCTCATATCCTATTGAGGGTACACACTATCAACACGATATATCACTGTTGAGGTTAATGTTGGCCCCCAGGCTGAGACTGTGTGGGCTGGATTGTCCCAGTCCTCACGCTGCACTCTTCCACAGGAAGTTTGCTGTGCACAACTCACACAAGAGAGTAGGGGTCCGGCTCCACATCCTCGAAGGCAGAGTCTTTTTTAGAGTTATTTGGAATTCTACCTAAAAGAATTGTTCTTCATTCCCCACAGATTTATTTACTCAATAACTTATTTATATCAGTATAGACTTCTGGGTATTTACTTTTTACTTGGGTTTATGACCCGAGATTGCTTCGTTGCTCCAATGGTTTCAGCTTAGCCATTGGGAGGTCTCTTTGTTGAATATTTGTCAGACCCCCCAATTACTTGTGTGTTTGCTTTGTTTTTGTTTTTGTCATTGTTTTACACTCCCTTACTTTGGGAGCTGTACAGGAAGTCTAGGATCATTGTGTATATTTTCTGACCCCAGCCCTAGAATCAGCCATTTCTATAGGATATCTTGGTTCCTTCCATGGGAGAATAATATTAGAAATCAAGATCTGGGGTTTGGGTGTGCTTGCTGCTACTAAGATATTGTTTCTAGACCTTCTTAGCTGATAGAGCAAGACAATATATGCATGCATGGTAAAGCAGGCAATTTCACACACACACACACACACACACACAGTTCAGTCTGTAACCATATGTATCTCTATGAAATTAAACATTTGTCCCTACTAATGTCTTCAACCTTAATCTGTTACTACATGGATTTATTCTAGCTTCCTCTCCCTTCCTTATCTGTAAATTCACATTTCATCAGTGAGAAACCGGGTTCCCAACGTCCGCTATCCATTTACTTAATTGTTCGATTCCAGGACAGAGGGAAAGCGGCTTCCGAGTTGTTAACACATAACCCCGTGAGGAACAGCTGTACCACACAGAGTGTGCACTGTTGATGTACAGTTTCTTTTGCCTTTAGTCTTACAGACACTTCTCATTTCCTAAGTTACAGAGGTCAACATCTTCCCCCATCGCCTCCGGCGAGCTTGTTTTACACATTCATGGGACAGTTAAATTGTTTTGTCACATTCTGCTTTCCATCCAGAGGTCCCCCTGACCTCTTAAATGATTTTTAATTTGCATACATTAAGGTTCACTCGGGTGCTGTAATGTTCCATGCATCTTAACAAATGCAGCGTCATGAATTCACCAGTATCACGCAGAATCGCTTCACTCCTGGAGACCATCTCTTGTGTTTTCACCTATTCAACCCACCCCCCACCCACCAGGACCCTTGGCAACCACCGATTATTTTTTTTAACCATTGCTATGGTTTTGCTTATTTCAGAATATCATACAATTGGAGTCATCCAGTGTGTTGCCTTTAAAATGGGCATCTTTCACTCAGCACTATGCATTAAGGTTCATTAGCATCTTTGGCTTGATAGCTTATTTCTTTTTATTGCTGGATCATATTCCTTTGTATGGATTCACCACATAGTCTGTTTATCGATTTACCTATTGAAGATGTCTTGGTTGCTTCCAGTATTTTCTAATTACAATAAAGCAGACATAAATATTCAGGTGCATGTTTTCTGTGGGGATACATTTCCAAATCCATTTCAATAAATATCTAGGGTCATTATTGATGGATCAGATAGTAAGATTATGTTTAATTTTGTAAAATAACTTACAACCTGTCATTCGAAGTGGCCGTATTATTCTTGGACCAGACCAGCAATGAATCAGAGTCCCGGATGCTTTGAGTAACCACCTGTGATTCACATTGCTGTTTTCTTCCCAAATTTTAGTCATTCTTATCAGTGTGGTAGTCTCATTATTGTGTTTATTTTGAATTCCATAATGACAAATGAGGTTGAGAACTGTTTCAGATGTTTATTTGCCAGCTCTGTTTCTTCTTTACTGGTGTGTCAGTTCATAGTCTTCATACAATTTTAATTTATTATTATTATTCTTGAGTATTACATGTTATTTGTATATTTTGGAAACAAATTCTTTATCAGATATGTGTTCTGCAAATATTTCCTTCCAGCCTGTATATGGTCTTTTGATTTATTTTACCATATCTCCTATAAATCAGAAGTTAAAATTACCTACCAATTTTTTCTTTCATGAATCATACTATGGTTTTGATCTTCAACTCAGGATAATGCAGCTTTTCCTCTTCTGCTTTCTTCTGGACACTTTATAGTTTCATGCTTTATATTTAAATTTATGACCAATTTTGACATAATTTTTGTGAAAGGGGTAAAGTCTATTTCTAGATGGTGATGGTGATGATGACGGTGATGATGACGGTGATGATGATGATGATGATGATGATGATGTTGATGCTGATGTTGGGTATAGACATCCAATTGTTCCAACATTATTTGTTGAAAAGATAATCTTTACTCCATTGAATTGCCTTTGCCCGTTTGTCAAAGATCAGTGACTACATTTGTATATGTATTTCCGAGCTCTCTCTATTCTTTCGGATTGAATCCATGTGTCTTTAACATCATGCTACCTCGACGGTGGTATATAATTCTTGAAACAGCTTTTCAGCCCTACAGTTTTGTGCTGTTGAGTGGGGTATATAGGGTCTTTTCTCTTTCAGTATAAACTTTTGAGGCAGGGATGTTTATTGAGAATCGAATCTATAGATCAAACTGACAAAACTTGATCTCTTAACAATATCGAATTGTCCAATCTGTAAACATGGGCTAGGTCTCCATTTATTTAGAACTTTGATTTCTATTTACTTTTATTTTTTTTCTTTTCAGTTTTCTACCTATATATTCAGTGTATATTTTGTTAGATTCATACCAAAGTGGTTCCTTTATTTGGTACTATTGCAAATGGTAATTTTATGTTTAATGTTAAATCCCAGTTGTTCATTCTTCTTAAATATCAAAAGCAATTTACATATATTAACCTTGTATCCTGTAACCTTACTCTACTAGCTTATTAGTTACAGAAGTTTCTTTATTGATTCTTTGGGATTTATATATAGATAATTATGTCACCTGCAAACATAGACAATTTTTATTTCTCCTTTTTCAATCTGTACAGATTTTGTTTTCTTATCTTGCTTTCTTTTACTAACTAGGACTCCTGTGCAATGATGAACACAAGAGGTGAGATGGGACATGATAATCCTTGCCTTCTTTCCAATCTTTGGGGTAAAGTGTCCAATCTCCTATGAGTAACTATGATGTTAGCTATAGGCTTTGGTACATATTCTTTGACAAGTTGAGTACATTCCTTCTATTCCTATTTTGCTGAAAAGTATTTTTTAAATCATAAAGGGATATTGTATTTCATCAAATGTTTTTTTCTGCATTAATTAACATAATAATATGATTTTTCTTAATTAGCCTGTTGATGTGATAGATTATATGAGTGAGTTTTGAATGTTGAACCAGCTTGGCATGCCTTTTTTTTCTTTAATGTTTATTTTATTTTTGAGAGAGAGAGAGAGAGAGAGAGCGCACAAGCAGGGAGAGGCAGAGAGAGAAGGATACAGAGGATCTAAAGCAGGTTGTAGGCTGACAGTACAGAGCCCAACGCAGGGCTCAAACTTGTGAACCTCAAGGTCATGACCTGAGCTGAAGTCAGACACTCAAGCAACTGAGCCACCCCCAGGCGCCCCTTGGCATTCCTGATATAAATCCCACTTGGTCATGATGCATAATTTTTTGTACATTGTTATACTCAATTAAACAAAATGTTGGTGAGGATTTTTGTATCTATTTCCAGGGATATATTGATCTGTAGTTCTCCTTTCTTACAATGGCTTTATCTGATTTTGGTAGTGCTGACTTCATAGACAGTTAAGAAATGTTCCCTTTGCTTTTGTTGTGAAGAGAATAAATAGAATAAAGTTGTAAAAAATGCTCAATAAAACCAGGAGAGTGAAAGAAAAAAAGGGGGGTGGATTTCTCCCCTTCTTCAATTTATTTTTTTCTTTTCCTTTCAGTTTGGAACATTTCTATTGACTCACCTTCAAACTGATGAGGTTTCTTCCCCTCAGGTATGTCCCATCTGCTGAAGAACTCACCGAAGCCGCCACCCTTTATTTCCGTCACGGTGTGTTTCATTTCTATCATTCCCTGCTGATATTTTCTCAGAATTTCTGTCTCTGCTTACATCTCCCAACCGTTCTTATATGTCGTCTACTTTTTTCTATTAGATCCCTTAGTACGTTAACGGTAGTTACCTTAAACTCAACACAAGATCGTTGTAAAATCCGAGTCGAGTCCCGGTGTTTGCTTTGTGTCTTCAGGCTGTGCCTCTCTTGGCATTTGACCGTGACTTGCATTCCGCTGTTGTCCTCAAAGGCGGGCGTGATATACCAGGTAATACACACCGAGGCAAAGGGGCCCCTCCTGGAGGCTTTAAGGTAACTCGGTTGGGGTCAGGCCGCGCTCAAAGCTCGCCCTGCCTGCAGGCGCCTCCAGCTCCTCCAGGGAGCTTGCTCTGGTCCCCTTGCGGAAGGGCGTCTGCCGGAGCCACTGCCGTCACGTGGAGCCGAGACGGGGGGCCCTGAGGTCCCAGCCGGGGGGGGGGGGGCTCTACCATCACACGGCCAATAGCCTCGTGGCAAAGCTCAGGTTTGAGGACAGCTGGGTCCCGGGTGCGGCGTGCACGCGTGTTCCCCAGGTGACGTGGGGCGGGGGGCGTCGGGCTTCCGGAGGGCGAGGCGGGCCCTCACGGGAAGCCTGTGCCCCGGAGAGTACCCCGCCCCCCCCCCCCGGGTTATTCCTCCTCCCCGCCCCTCAGCAAGGCCTGGGCACCCCTGCCCCTGCCCATCGGGCTGCGATGCGCAAACCCATGCGCCCGGGGAGGCGCCGGGACACTAACTCGGGGACTTTCGTCCCCTTGGCCTGCGGCTGTCCACGCAAACCGCCCCCGCGCACTCCCACGGTGCTGGCGCCTGAGCCCGTTTCCGGTGGGCGGGGCCCGGCGCAGGCGCGTCTCAGCGCTGCGGCCGGAAGCGTCCGGTGGGGCCGGCAGCTCCGGGCTGGACGACGGAGGCACGGCTTCCGCTCAGTGCCGGCTCGGTCCGCACGCCTTGCCCTTCCTCTGTGCTTGTCGGCAAAGTTTGTTTTTTATTTTTATTTTATTTTATTTATTTTTCATTTATTTCTAAGAGAGAGAGAGAGAGAGAGAGAGAGCGTGAGCAGGGGAGGGTGAGAGAGAGAGGGAGTCACAGACTGAAACAGGCTCCAGGCTCTGAGCGGCCAGTCAGCACAGAGCCCGACGCGGGGCTCGAACCCACGAACCACGAGATCATGACCTGACCGAAAGTCGGACGCTTCACCGACTAAGCCACCCAGGCGCCCCAGCAAAGTTTATTTAAACATAGTTTAAATAGTTTATAAAGTTATATAAACATAAAAATGTTTATTTATTTCTGAGAGAGAGCGAGACAGAGAGAGAGAGAAATCCCAGCAGGCTCCAAGATGTCAGCATAGAGTCCGACAAGGGGCTCAAACCCACAATCCATGAGCCTAAATCAAGAATCCGGTGCTGAACCGACTAAGCCACCCAGGTGCCCCCAAAGTTTTTTTTTCTTTTTTTAAATATTAAAAAAAAAATTGAGAATAAAAAAGAATTAAATGACAGCTTGAAACAATTTCCCCACATCAAATGGTATTAATTTAATGTATATGTTCAAGTGATTATAAATGGTGTTATGCTAAATCCCACCACCTGACTTAAGAGAACACATTTTATGGCAGATGATGATCACTGCCTATTACAAAAAAATTTCAAGTGTTAGTGAGAACATAGGAAGATAAAACCAATCCCAGAGCAACTTATGCCCATCTCTCTACTAGATTCATTCTTCAGATCCTTAAATATTGAGGATCCACTCTGTGCCAAGAGCTGCCTAAATAACGTATTCTTTATAAACGTACTTTATTAAATGTATTCTCATTCGATCCTTAAGAATACCATGCTAGGTGATTACAGTGACATTTCTTTAAAGATGAAACCCTTACACAAAGATAGGTGAATATGTTGGCCAACACCACAGGGTGTAAGAGATGGAGTCAGTACTTAAGTTCCCCAATGTCACCTCATTTTGTTTTCCCAACCACTCTGTGAAGGCAGTGCTCGGCAATTCAGTTGAATTCAATTAAACTCAGGACATGACTGTGCAACTGGCAACGACTAGGCATCAGGCGTGACACGTTATGTTGGGAATGAATAGATGAGTGCAAATTCCCTCTGATCTCAGGAAGCCCCCAGAAGATGATGAGCATTTCCCGCCTTGCTCTGGATGCTAACGAGAGGTGGTAACAACCCACAGTAACAGCTGAGAGAACACACGAACTAAATCTTGAAAGACGGAGTAGGAGTTCTTCAATATATTCAGGATTGAGGTTGGCAGGAGTGTCAGAAGACATTCTAGAAAGAACTTCAACAAAGATATGGAATCATTAAATTGCATGCCAATGTTCTGTGAATCTTTCTTTATCTTTCTCTCTCTCTCTCTCTCTTTGTAAGACACATTGAAATAAGGAAGCTGGGGTCAGGGGCAGAAGTTGATAACAAGAGATACATCCTTCAGGGTTTAAGTCAAGCACTTGAGTTTAGAAGGCTTTGACAGGGCCTTACTTGGTTGTATCAGACTTCAATTTTAGGAAGTCTATGTTCTTCTTAATATGGATGCTAAAAAAGATGAAATGCAATATTCAAACCTACACTGAAATTGTCTAGAAGGTGCTTGCATATAAGTGGTGGGCTATGCATTCAGATATCAGCAAACTGACTGAGTGATCAATTCTTACAGATGTTTCATTCACTTTGTATAAAATTGTAAGTGCAGTTTGCTTTGTAATCAATGTTTTCTTATGTAAAAGACATCAAGAAAACGGTAGCATCATTTAATAGCCATATGCATAGAGAATTGTAACATCACTTATTTTTTTTTAAATCACCAAAGTGAATTAAAAACAAATCTTTGCCCTCAGATGAATTAAGACATTTGACTGATTAAAGTGTAAGTCTGTGTTGATGTCATGTTGAGCTTTAGAAAAGAAACTTGGATACTTACCGCTATTGTTTGGCTCTAAATTAGATTTCTAATCATGTTATTATAGTAAGAACAGATCTGACGGCTGCATTTCTAGAGTCTTTGAGGAAGACGTGTGACCGGTGTCCCGTGTCCTTCTGCTACTAGAACCACTGCCATTCGGTGGGTGGACGTAGCAGAACAGAATAAAAGGAACACTGTGACATGGAAATCTCACGTCTCCGGAATTTCACAGCCCTGCCCCCTCGTTACTACGGTGCCCTCCAGCATGGGAACGTTGGTAAAATCTTAGTAAAGAGAAAAATAAGATGAGTTTCTCATCCCAATTCATATATTAAGCCAGAATACTGTTGTCTGTCCGTCCATTCACTGAAATGTGTTCTGTCCTTTAACCCCCGAACATGCATAACTGAAGCCACACATTTCTCACTTTGCGATGGATTCTGATCAGAGGACAGATGCAGTCCGAGAACAAGCCGACATGGAAAGATGAGGATTCTGTTGTGCTGCAGTTGTGTTACTCTACAAATACAAATATTGTGGGGTTGTGCTGCATAGCCAAATGGCACAGCTTGGATCAGAAGCACATTGTCTACAGGCAAGACCTAGTGTCCCTGACTCAAGTAGCATCCCTACTGCATCTCATTGTCATTTTGCCTGCGTGTCTATACAGCAGGGATGGGGCCTCTGGGTGGCTGGATTGGTTAAGCATCTGACTTTGGCTCAGGTCATGATCTCACGGTTCGTGGGTTCGAGCCCCACGTCAGGCTCTGTGCCGACAGCTCAGAGCCTGGAGCCTGTTTCAGATTCTGTGTCTCCCTCTCTCTCTGACCCTTCCCTGCTCTCTCTCTCTCTCTCTCAGAAATATATAAAACATTAAAAAACATTACACAGCAGGGATAATAATAAAAACTAACCAGGAGTTTTTGTGAATATGACATTGAGAAAAATAACGTGAAATCCTTAGTGTGGCACCTGCCTTTTCTTCCAAGTTCAATGTGTTGCTGCTGTTGTCAAAATGATAACGATGATGATCTAACTCAGGTAATGGTGTTGAGGTCAGCAGGTGCCTCGATTGTAGTGGTTCTCAACAGAGTCTGTTCTTGGACCTTGGAGCATTTCTGATGGTCAAAGTCAGTGAGGATGGGATACTGCTGGCAGCTAGTGGGCAGAGGCCACGGATGCTCCTAAATATCCTCCAGTGGCCAGACATGCTCCACAGAAAAGAATGATCTGGCCCATCACATCAGTAGGGATGAGGCTGATGACTGTTGCTTTGCTGTCAGCTGTGGAGCAAAGGGTCTCAGCGTAAGAGTAAATGCCACCTCTCAATAGTCCTTAAATCCTATTGCTGATTGTAAAAATATGTTTCATAGGGGCACCTGGGTGGCTCAGTTGGTTCAGCGTCTGACTTCGGCTCAGGTCATGATCTCACGATTCGTGGGTTCGAGCCCCGCGTTGGGCTCTGTGCTGACAGCTAGCTCAGAGCCTTGAGCCTGCTTCAGATTCTGTGTCTCCCTCTCTCTCTGACCTTCCCCTGCTCATGCTGTCTCTCTCTCTCTCTCTCAGAAATAAATAAAACATTTAAAAATTTTTTAAAAAATATGTTTCATAAAAGAATATATTTGATGCCTTTCTTTGATCAGTCATTCCTCGTTTAAAACAAACTCTACCAAACCAGGCTTCACTCCACGTGCTAAAGGCTCAAAGGTTAAACAAACATAGCTTTTGTTTACTTATTTGTTTGTTAGTTTATAAAATATTTGTTTATTTATTTTGAGAGAGAGAGAATGGGGAAGGGGCAGAGAGAGAAAGAGAATCCCATGCAGGCTCCATGCCGACAGTGCACAGCCCGACGTGGGGCTCGATCTCACAAACTGTGAGATCATGACCTGAGCTGAAATCCAGAGTCAGAATCTTAACAGACAGAGCCACCCAGGCATCCCAAACAAATATCACCTTTAGCACACTGATAATATACAAGGTTACATGGGCAAACAAATAACTATCAGGCAGTAAGCCAGCATAAGTCACGATGTTGCTCATGATGGTGGGGCGTACTTAACGATGGAGCTGGACGGATGGCGCATAGCCATGTCATGCATGATGGTGTTGCTGTGCAAAAGTCTGTGCACCTCGCTTTCTAGGCGGGAGGAACAGACTTGAAAGGTTTGAAGCAGGAAGCTATCGTGAAAAGATGTGTGTTGAAAAGGGTTTTCCAGTGCTCATACACAGAAGAGGATAAAGAAGCAAAAGAAGAGAAGTAAGTACTGAAGAAGGGGGGTTGGCAAATGCAGGCTGGCGATGGGGAAGCTCTAACCTTGCTGGCGATGGCGTAGGGGACGCCGAACAAACCAGTGGACCCGGGAGAAGGCAAATGAGCCGCAAGCATCTGGATCGCAGCACCACCAGCTCAGTAGACGGAAGGGAGCGGCACCTGGGGAAAGAAAAAAGCTTGAAGTTATTGAGCTGAGGGTGCACAGGCAGAGGCGTGGGTTTGGATGTTTACAGAATTTGAGGGAGGGACCACTTGGAGCAAAAAGAATAGAAAATAACTGATAGACAAATTTAGTTAGTGGCACTGGGCAGCAGCCAATGCAATAAAGCCTTGCGTCTCATTAGGTTATGGTCTAGCCTCTCTGGAGCTTGATCTTGTTAGAAATATGGATGTCCTTTAGGCTTTGACGGATGGGTCTGGAAGCCACACGTGAGAGAGGTGGGCAAACGGACCGGCGGGGACCACAGACCGGCACTGGGTGCCCGCCAGCAAACAGGAGGAGGTAGCAGTGGAGGAATGGATAGCAAAGTGCTTTTCTGTTTGTTCTTTAATTATCTGAGCTCATTTCAAATGTCTCGGGTCAATAAAAATATACAACTCACAAGATGAGAGGAACAAAGGAATCTGTAAGGATGTAATTAGTAGTATTAACATCTTTATTACAGTGTTGCATTCCAAATTTACAGTTCGCAGGCACACTTTCTATCTCTCTCACTTAGGTACTTCAGGTGAGGCGTGGCATGCAATTATTGTTCACTATATATTTATTGAATAGATAACTAAATGATTTTTCATAGCAGAAGTACTTTTCTCAAGCTGGATTTGAGTCATGCAGGCTTAAATTACATATATGTGTGTGTATACACACAATGCATGTATATGTGTGTATATGTGCACACACATGCATGCACACACATAACACTTACACACACACACACACACACAGACCTCCTTCTTGAGATAATATTAAATTCAAAAGAAGTTGTAATTGGTCAAGTCTTGTCAAATGAAATCATATGTATTTTTAAAGTCAAAATTAATAAAGAATTGTGCAGATTGTATGTCCTTAGTCATATGCAATTATACAAAATAGGACAGAAAGAAGGATACTTAGCCTTTAATCTCAGTCTAGTGCATTGAGGGATAATTAATTTAGGGAAAGACTGAGGCCCATCTCAGAGGACTTCCGGGAAAGGTCAGCCCCCATCTCCCAGGACCTCCTGGAGGATGCGAACACTTCTCTGAGACCCCTGATGGGACTGACCTCAGGCAAGATTCCATCTCCAGAAGCCTGTGCTGTGTAAGATGATGAGGACCAACGCCGGCAGAGGCAGAGTATTCTAAGGTGTCTGAGGCCTTGGAAGAACAGTGGTGCACATCACATTTCTACCTCCTGAACATTCTAGAATGTGTGTGGGTGAAAGATAGAAATAATAACTCCGGGTAGTTAGCATATGAACAATGGCTGTTGACTCTGGGCGTACCTTTGTGTCTTTGAGTTGAAGGACTTCAGAGGAAGCGAGCTGGCATCACCAACCTGCCCGTTTCCGACCCCCGCTGGGAGGTGCTGGGTCACGGTGCTGCCCTGACACTATCCTGTGTCTCTGGACACCATGAGATCTCATATTCTGAGGTCCACTTTAAGGCGAGAACCTCGTATGCTTTTTCAGGAAGCAGCTCATTTGATGGGGGCTGGGCCATCCATGCGTACCTCCCGGGTAGGGTGGTCTGCTCTGTGGGAGGGGCTGGGCTGGGTCTCGCAGGGGCCCCCTGGATTGTTCTCTTTTCCGCTCTAATTAGGAGGCTCATTTTCTTAGTCAACAAACAGCCATTATGAATTCAGGCTGTTGCGTATTCCGTAGGCTGTGAAGTCTGCACGACAGCATCCATAATGCCCTTGCTTCTACGCCTGGGACCTGCCCGTGCACCTGCTGTGGGTCCCAGTCCAGTTACCAGACCGGCGTGGATGGCCTGAGCCAGCAGAGGACTCCTGCCCTGTGCACTGCCCATGAAGAGGAAAATTCAGAAACCAGGCAGTGAAAATGCGTATCGAAAGGCCACTACCTCCTTCTGTTCCAATGACCCATTAGAAAATGTCCTGGTTTGGGATTCTGAACCCAGGGAGGTAGGCTGTGGGCCCGACTCCATCATTCCGTATCCTCGGGACATGGCGTGGGTCCCAGCGGGACTCTGAGATTCGGTTTTCTCATCAATGAAAAGGGGATAAAACTCACCAGGAAGCCCACTGGGCTGGTGGAGTTAACAGCTGTTTTGTCAGCCGGAATTGCCGAGTGGATCTGAGGCCCCCTCCTGCTGTGAGGAAGGGAAGGGGGCCCCAGAGCCCCGAGATAGGCCCGTCGCTCTGGTCTCAGATTCCACGGGGGAAGTTTAGAGATAGGTCTCTCGTGGGCACGGTCTGCACTACACACACGATGCCTGGCACGGAACAAGCCTTCAGCAGGTATCATCGATCCGACGGCCGCGGTCTGTGCCCAGGCTGCAAATGAAAACAAAGACGGTTGTCCCTTCCTGGGAACGGATTTGGATGTCCCGCACAGAAGCCACGGCCCCGCTCAGCACCAGCGGGCCTGGACTGTGTCCCTCCCGGGCCTCCGCAAACCTCTCCTGAAACGCACACTTTCCTGGTGCAGCACCTGGTGCCGACCCTGGATGCTCAGGGGAGGCTCCAGGCGGAGAGGAGGTGTCCTGTCTGCAGGAACTCACAGGCATTGGCCAAACCGGAGAAAGGAGCCCCTGCACGGTCCTACGGTCAAGTGGCAGAAGTTACAAAGGGAACACCACCGCTTCTGTGACCTACCCTGTCACCGCGGGAGGGGTCATGAGTTCGTGTCTTTTCTCACGCAGAAGAGGAGGCCCAAACTGTACCTTCCTACATTACCCAGGTTTATTAAGAAACAAATTTAAAACACTCAGATTTGAGAATTTAAAAGAAAATACGCATGTCTCAGATGCCATTTACAAATTAAAAGATTGTGTTGATTTAAGGTCTTAGGTTTTCACAGTCACATTTGATGCCTGATAACAACTTCCTAACATAGTCACTGTCATTGGGCTCTTTGCTAAGATCCGTAGTTAACAGGTGAGCAGAGAGGGGCCCCTGTGAGGGTGCCCCGAAGCTCCCTGCAGAGACCTGACCGGACGAGGGTTCCCCTGCTCAGCTCTGGGGCTGAGATCTGGAGCTCCCAGCATGAAGCTCTGAGCGTACTTTCCAATTCCTTTATGTGATCTTATCTGGAGCTTTCGGGGTGTGCATGTGCTGTGTGATGATTTGTGTCTTTCCTGTTGTTATTATTAGAAACTGCTCAGAGGACTTAACAAAGGGAAGGCAACAGGGGCGCCTGGGTGGTTGAGTGTCTGACTTTGGCTCAGGTCAGGATCTTGTAGTTCCTGGGTTCAAACCCCACGTTGGGCTCTGTGCTGACAGCTCAGAGCCTGGAGCTGCTTCGGATTCTGTCTCCCCCTCTCTCTGCCCCTCCCCCACCATGCTCAGTCACTCAGTCAAATAAAAACAAACATTAAAAAATTTTTAAAAACCAGTGTAAAAATTTCTATGCCATCATCACCATTTCCTACAACATGCTATATTACATAATTTTGGAACTATTATGTAAAATATTACAAATTTGCATTGTAAGATTCAGGATAAATATTTATCAAACATTAGCTGTCTATGTGTTTATGTTTGTGGTATACATATGTATAATATGTGCTAATTATTTATAACTGCTTTTATCTTTTCTAACTTATTTATAATTACTTGTGCATAGGGACAGATTCGTGTATATCTGGGAATACTTTAAATGTAGAATACTTATTAAATTACTATAAATATATTTGAATGTGGCATCATGCTTACACAGATATGCATAAGCATGCTTCACAATTTATACTGCACACAGAAGAGCAAGTTCTATAAAAATACAATTATGTGTATTCACACATCATTTATTCAAAAGCTCTGAAGAATGTTGTTTATCACATAAGTGAATTTTTCAGATCATTGAACCTTAATATTTCAAGCATGAGCATTTAATTTTGAATATCTGCAAGGAAATCTTCTGTAGTTCACTCCCTTGAGTTCTCAGGAAGATAATGTGGAGCCTAATAATAATGATCACAATAAAACAAGAAAGTTACCATGGATCGAGTATCTTCTACATGGCAGGCACTTTACACACACTTATTATGTTAGAAAATCCTTGGTAAACTGAGTACATTCGTTCACGCATCATGCCTGAGCACAGAGCCTTAGAGAATTGAATAACAGGTCATAAAACTTGAAGAGGTAGAGTTGATACTCAGAGCTACGTTTTGCTGCCTGAAAATTACCTTCCCAAAACATCATCTTCCCTTGAATGAACTACACGCCAGCCTCCTGTGGTTTCTACAGGTTGTTGCCCAGTGCGGCTGCGCACCTGAGACCTCCTCTGATGCCAGGTGTCCATCGATGTGCCTCCTGCATCTATGAATTTCTTTCAAATTCTTCCCAGTTCTCCTCAATTTTGTTTCTTGCAGTGCACTCTGTCTTGGTTAATCAGAAAAGCTGGTTTGATAAAAATTACAAGGTAAAGCTTATTTGGTAATCAAATATATGTGCTAGCTTTAAAATACAGTTAGTTAGGGGCACCTGGGTGGCTCAGTTGGTTGAGCTTCCAACTTCAGCTCAAGTCATGATCTCACGGTTCGTGGGTTCGAGCCCTGCATCGGGCTCTGTGCTGACAGCTCGGAGCCTGGAGCCTGCTTCGGATTCTGTGTCTCTCCCTCCTGCTCGCTCTCTCTCTCAAAAATAAACAAACAATAAAAATTTTTTAAAAATGTATAGTTAGTCAGTCAGTTAGTTGGCTTCTGTTTTCTTGGACAAAGCTGGTGGGAAAGTTGTCTGGAAAGCCAGCAGAGGTTTCTCTGTGCGTATATCCACTTGCTAGCAGTATTTTATTCAAGACACATGTAGAAGGAAATACAAATCAATGATGACACCAGAATCTCAACAGAATGTACTCCTAGAAACACATAAGAAATACTGTAGGTCAGTTTGGGTTTCTCCAAAATATGTTCCCTTAACAAACGCCTTTTCAAATTGTGTTAGATTTTTAAGAAAGAAGATGTGATAATAAAGACAGCAGGCTTCCTCCTTCAGGGTCCTATTTTAAGGAACTGGTGCAAAGTGCTTCAGATAATATAAGGGCTTTATCTACATTTTTTCCAAAACTGGTTTGGCTTTTGCTACATTGTATGAGAAGAAAATCAAATCTCTAGTTTCTTTGTAGCATATAATTATAACAAGATAGTCAAAGAAAAGAGAAGCCCTCAAGAAAGGAAAGTCATTCCTTAAAGTGGGAGGATTTGGTAGGTTATGAAAGAAAACCAGCTCAGGTGCACAGGATTATTAGAATAGAGCACAAGGTGTTATATGGAAACCAACTTGACAATAAACTATTGAAGAAAAAAAGAAAAGTCTAAGAGGTCCTGCTAGCAAACCTTCTGCGTTGTTCTTATACACGGATTGCAATGGGCAGCGGGCAACATGAAATAAGGTTTAAAAGCTCGCTGATGAAAAGCACGGGGAGATCGCAAAACTCACTTTAATTAAAGGTAGAAGTTGAGTGGATGGTGAAGGGTGTGGCCACGTGGACAGATTTACGGCCTCGGTGGGGTGACACCACAGTTCTGTTTTCTCTCTAGAAGAATTTCATTTTTTAAAAATCTAGTCCTTGCTGTCATATATTAAAATAATAAAAAAAATAGACACAGGTGTGTTCCTTGTCATTGCTTTATTGGTTCTAAAATTGTCTTCCGTTATCAAAATCTATTCTGGTTGAAGAAGTAAAATTTTACATATCAGTGAAAAAAATAAAAGGCTCGCCCGTCCACCTGTGTTTCTTTTCACTGCTGCCTCTGGAAGGAATCCGGACAGTGTTTTCCAGATCATATCAGGATCGATAAAGATCAGAGCAATAAAGTAGAAAACCAGGGGTGCAGTTCTGTGTTTTAAGTCTGATCCTGAAGAAGCTGACTGACACCAGCCTCTCTCCCTCCCTTCCTCCACACCAGCTGTCAGCATCGCCTGGGGCCTGGGGCGTGGCGGTGACACTCCTAGAATCTGGGGTTACAAGGTGCCACCGGCAGTGCCCTCATCCTGTCCAGCAGAATCATGCGGCCCTCGCTGTCCCCTCTGCAGGGCAGGCGTCAGCCGCAGGCGCTGTCCTTTGCACTGGGAGACCCTTACCCCGCACCCCCCCCGCCCCCCCCCGCACTGCTTTTCCTCTCCTGTCTTGGGTGACAAAGCCAGGCAGAGCCTCCTGTTTAGATGACTTACAAGAGAAGCCTTCACTGGGTTTATTTGGGCTGACTCTTGATTACAAGCCCTCTTGTTTAACATTGAATTAATGCTAATAATTTTATTTGCATATGAATCCTAGTTTATGAGTACTGATAAAGCAGTGAAGTTGAAATCATTGGAGTTTAATCAGTGATCAATGGTTAAGATATCAAAAGTGCTTCCTCGATATTGATGCCCTGGGCCAGTCTGCAGGCTCTCAGTCTCCCAGATGTTTCAATGGAGAATGCGGTGAGGGGGCTCGGGCCCTGGAGAGGGTACGAACCCCATGATGAGAAAGGACTCGCTCGTTGCCAGCAGTTCTGCAGTGCTGAGCAGCAGGGGTGGGCTCTGCTGTGGCCTTCCTTACCCGAAGCTCCTTTCTCCCCATCCACCTGGTGCCCTCACTAAAGTCTTTCTCTTTAATAAATACATAATTTCCCATGTGCTTTTTATTAAAATATATTGATTCAGTGATTTTTTTCTTTTTTATGATGATATTATTTTTCATTTTTTTAACGTTTGTTTATTTTGAGAGAGAGACAGAGTGTGAGTGGGGGAGGGGAAGAGAGAGAGGGAGACACAGAATCTGAAGCAGATTCCAGGCTCTGAGCTGTCAGCACAGAGACTGATTTAGGGCTCAAACCCATGAGCAAGATCATGACCTGATCTGAAGACAGACACTTAACCAACTGAGCCACCCAGGCGTCCCAATGATGTTAGTTTTCAAGAGCAGTTTTAGGCTCCCAGCAATGTTTAGCAGAAGGTACACATGTGTCTCACACACACTCGCCCCCCCCATATGCACAGTCTCCCCTCCCCCACTAACCACCCACCCCACCGAAGAGCACATTTGCCACAACTGATGAACCTACATGGACTTGTTATAAATACGCAAAGTCCAGAGTTGCCATTAGGCTTCACTCTAGGTGCTGTGCACTCTGTGGGTTTGGACAAATGGATGACGACATGTGTCCATGATAATAGTACCATACACAGAGGTTTTCCAGCCCCAAACTCCTATGTGCTCTGTGTGCCCATCCCCCCTCTCCCCAAGCCCCCAGGACCCTCTGCTCTTACCGTCTCCATAGTGTTACCTTTTCCAGAATGTCTTATTGTTAGAATCATACGTGTGCAGCCTTTTCAGATTCCATTCTTCTTTTTTTAATGTTTATTTATTTTTGAGAGAGAGAGAATAGAACAGGGGAGGGGCAAAGAGAGAACGAGACACAGAATCGGAAGCAGACTCCAGGCTCCAAGCTGTCAGCACAAAGCCCGACGCGGGACTTGAACCCATGAACCATGAGATCATGACCAGAGCCAAAGTCAGATGCTTAACCAACTGAGGCACCCAGGCGCCCCAAGATTCTATTCTTTCACTTAGGAACATGCACTCAAGTTTCCCCCATGTCTTTTCATGGTGTGGTGGCTCATTGCTTTTCAGAATTGAGTAATATTCCACTGTCTGAATGGAGATGTCATGATTTTAATGCCCACACAGGAAACTGTGCTTTCCAGCATCTTCTCAGATCAGCTCTAACTCATTTCTTCTGCACCAGTTAACAAGTTGCTGAAAGTGTGATCCTTTCACACCAGTGATTCAGGGTATATTAATATTAATGCTCACACAATAAGGAATCTTCCCCACACTTGTCTCTTCCTTCTAGAGATTAAGTTGCCCAGGAAGTAGAATACCAGTGATGACTACATACATCTTACTGACAAGGTTAAACCAAGTACCACTTAAGCGGCTCAGGAAAGATCTCACTTTGTTGAAACGCAGCACCTATAATAATTCAGCTGCATTCTACCTCAAGAGGAGGGTGCTTGGAGGGGCTTCTCTGAGTTCTAGATTCTAAGGAGGGGCCTCCTAGGGTTTTGGGTTGATTTTATTCATGCAAACCAGTTGTCTGGTCTAATGAATTCAGAACTCTGAAGACAAAGGTCAGGAAACAAATTCAGTGGGAGGCTGACAATGGAAAAATAGCTTCAAAATTTTTGAAAAGTCTACATAAAATATTTAATACATATCGTATGAATTTCAACCTAAAAACACAGGTAACTCAATTACAAGCATCTCGATTCACAAACCTCTTCTCATTTGAACAGATGTTAATTACATATAGTTTGCAGGAGCCTATTTTGGGTGGCTACTTCCACAAAATACTGTGTCATCCAAAGGTTTCCATGATATTGAACAGTTGTTACAATGTCACAACTTTCTCATTGCAGACTAAGTACTGTAATATACGAGGCTGTTTGATGTACTTAAATACCCAGAAGCTGGAATCAGGGAAAATACATTCAAGCCTTGGTTATTCTGTTTCTACTGGGAGGTCATAGGCAATTCACTTAATTTCTTCTTCCTTCAGTTTTTCCACCCTAAAATCAGTTTCAGTTATTATAAAATGGCATCATAAAAGCACATACCTCCAGCCCCTCGGTGGCTCCGTCGGTCAAGTGTCTGACTCTTGAAGTCAGCTCAGGGCATGACCTCAGGGTTGGTGACACGGAGCTCACGTCAGGCTCTGTGCTGATAGTGTAGGATGGAAACTGCCTGGGATTCTCTCTCTCCCTCTCCCCTCCCCCACCTGCGCTCTCTCTCTCTCAAAATAAACTTTTTAAAAAATTTTAAGAAGATTAAATATAAAAGCACATGCCTCAGTTGTTGTGGAGAAAAAATGAAGTGACATTTTTATTGCTTTTTGCAAAGGATCTAGTCAATTAGTTACACTCTTAGACAACGTCAGCGCTCAACATCATCTTCAGTCTTTATCATCATCTTCATCTGTTTCTAATATTCTTTGATTTTGTGGTTTACGTGACTCAGTTTTATTACTTACTCTATCCTATAAATTATATTTTTGAACTTTGACTTGTTTTTATTATATTAAATATTTTTACTGAAAAAATATCAGAAGTAGAGTAAACATCTGACCAATGTTGATTTGAATATTTTCCATGCTCTGAACTTGGGCAACGATTAAATATATTGGACTGAGCTGGAGAGTGTCTACCACTATGCGGAATCTCTGTCTATTTCATCTGCAGAATGTTGACATAAATGTGCACTGTCGATAAAGCATGCTTGACAGAGGGAGGAAGACATGAGGGCTTCTCTCGATGCTTTCTATTTTGATTTAATTCCCTTTGTATTAGAAAGTAAGTTTATCCTTAATAACTGATGATTCAAAATGTCATTCTCATTTGGCTCTGAATTCTTACAGTTTGCCTCCATTATCCACCCTTCAACGAGTGGGATTGTTGAGTAATATTTCGATTTATTCATAGTAATGAAAAATGTGTTCTAGTAATTTAAATATTATGGTTTTTAGGGAGCTCAAGGATTCACATTACTGGAATGACTAGTAGCAGACATATCTAAACAAAACTGGAAAACTCAGAATGGATCACTTAAATGTTGCTGGACCAAAAAACAAACAAACAAACAAAAAAACAACAACAACTGAGCCAGTTAGAAAATAAATAGTACTAAATAGTACAAATTTGTTTATTTTCTATGTAGCTGTACACACACACACACACACACACACACATGAATTTTAGATAAATTAGGGGCTCAGGTCAGAGAAGTCACAAAAGAAATGGGAAAGAAATTAATGTGGGCACATTTCTTTATGAAAATCTAAACTCAAGTATCATTGAACAGTCACAAAAAGCAAAGATTCCTGGTTAAGAACATAATATGTAAGAGTTATTTCTTCAAAATTAAAAGGAAAATGAGACTGCTAATCAGCATATACTTAGTAGAAAATAAGGAAGAAAAAGGTTTACAATGATTAAAACACACCTTGGTGACTAGATAACCCATTATAGCCCCAACTTAGGGGAAAGGAAAAGAAAAGGCAGGAAGGATTTATAAAAGAAAAAGTCCGAAGGGGCTGTCAGCCCGCCTCCTCCATTCCCAGCTCGCCTGCTGCAGGGCCCCGACGCCAGGCACCGCCGACCCCCGACGCACCGACCCTCGGCCACGCGGCGCTGCCGCCCCTCCTTCCGGGGACGCCCGCGCTCCGCCCGACCCCGACCCTCCGTCCGGGCGCACCCAGGACCCGCCCTGAGGAAGCGTCGCCGTGCGGCTGGGGAAAGAGCGCTGGGCAGCCTGACGTCCGCCCCGGACGTGGTTTCCAGCCCCCGGAGGCCCTGGGTCCTGCAGGCGGCGGGCCGGTCACCTCCGGCCCCCGAGGCCCTCGGCCCCGCCGCCCTCCAGCTGCTTCTCAGCGGCCAGCGCTGCTCTCACTCCCAGGCCGGAAGGGGTGCCTCCGCGGGTGCCTCCTGGTGAGTGGGTGCACCGTTCCGTCCCTGCTTAATGCCAGCCTCTTCGTTTCTGTCAGGGGCCCTGCGCCCCCAGGCCTCCAGCAGGGAACGTTCGTCCCCACAGGCTCTTCCGTGCCGAAGCTTCCCGAAGCCCCCAGTCTGCCCGCTTGGCAGCGCCGCTTTACGGCGAAGCTCCTGACACCGCTTCCCGTGGTTTCGCTGTCTCTCCGTTTTCTTCTAGTGTCTCCTTCCTCGGTCAGACTTCCCACCCAGGACCGCGACGGGGCTCGCGGTGACCGTGACCTGACCGTGACCTGACCTGACCGCTGTGGCCCGAAGGACAAGCTTCAGCCCTTCTCCGGGCTGGTAAGTAGCTGCGGGAATCCATCACTGGCACCCACTCTGTGGCCTTCCGTTTCTTTTCATTTCAACAAAACCGCTCCGCGCACTGTCTTCCTTCCCCCGGACTGTGGACTGACGCCCCCTCCTCCCTAATCTCCGGATCCCGAGGCCTCAGGCCCCGCCCCGGGCTCCGCTACTTCCTGTCTCCCTGCTCCTGCCTTGGAAGCCCCCTCCCCGCCGCGGGCCTGGGGGGCTGCGGGGAAGGCCCCCAGCTGCGTGCCCTAACCCGGACCTCGACTCTGCCTGCAGGCTCTACGCCCACCGCCCACCCGGCGTCTCCAACCAGCTGCCTAAGGGGCTGTGCAAACCCCTTCCAAAATCAGGCTCAGAACCCCTCATGCTCTCCCTAACCCCTCCCTCCCCAGGGCCTCCACCACGGGGGGGGGGGGGGGGGGGGGGGGGGGCTGCTCTTGATCTTGCTCATCTGGGAAGCCAGTCCCAGGGGCTCTACTTTCAAAATTTATCAAAACTGGACCATGCACACTATTGCTGGTGCCATTCTCCAGGCCTCTCTTCCCCCGCGGTATGTGTAAGAACGTTCTGGAAATCCACAGCTTCTGTCCCCTACCACCCTCCGACTCAGTAAGCAGCATCGAACCACAGGTCCTGGGGTCGTTTCCATGGCTGCATAAAGCTTGCCTCGCAGCTTCGAGCAGAGGCCGCTCCTCACCTGCTGCGCCGGAGCCGGGCCTGCGGGCGGCGGGACGCAGTGCAGGCCGCAGGTTCGAGCCC
Source organism: Hyaena hyaena (assembly GCF_003009895.1). Taxonomy (NCBI): domain Eukaryota; kingdom Metazoa; phylum Chordata; class Mammalia; order Carnivora; family Hyaenidae; genus Hyaena; species Hyaena hyaena. The sequence continues at coordinate 53,622 of NW_024082518.1, forward strand.
GCTCGGGACGCTCACAGCCTCCTGCCTCGCCAGCTGTCAGGCCGCAGGCTCGGCCCCGCAACTCCTTGTCTCCAGGGAACCTTCCAGAACCAGAGGGAACTCAGCAAGCAGGACACCGTGCTTTATAACGTGATGTTTGTTGGACGTGAAATGAAGGCTCCTGAACTCGACTGCTCAGCCGGGTGAACTCTGGTCCGGGGGGGAGGCGACAAGCGCTTGGACGTGGGGTCGCGGGGGTCTCGGGGCGCCTTGGACGTTAGCCCACCGGGTGTCTCTCACACCAGACAGGTCATTCTCCCTCTGCCCAAAGGGCCGTTGAAATGGAAGAGTAGGAATCTTTCCCAGGCCCCCCCCACGCTCCCTCTTTGTTTCCACTCGCTGTGCCCGCCGCCCCCCAGCCCTGCTTTACAAGAGAGGAAAGAAGGAAACAAACAAAACTCAGACCCCTTCAAGCTCAGAGCATAGGGGAGACAGAGCCGGGGAGCCGGTTCTCGGGGGGCCTCCGCTGAGCCGTGCAGTAGAGCAGGGACCCCGTGTCCCGCAGACAGGGGGAAGCCGGCCCGGGGTCCACACTCGCTCTCTGTCCAGCCTGACCCCGGGCAAGTTCACCTGCACCTGTGCCGTCGTTAGCAGGGAGATTTCGAGAAGCAGAGACCATGCTGCATGCCGCTGGTGCCCCCTGGTGACCGCCGGTACTCCCCGGTGACGGCCGGTGTGACATCTGGTGCTCCGCGGTGACCGCCGGTGCTCCCGGGTGACCGCCGGTGCTCCCTGGTGACCGCCGGTGCTCCTCGGTGACCGCCGGTGCTCCCCGGTGACAGCCGGTGTTCCGCAGTGACCGCCGGTGCTCCCCGGTGACCGCCGGTGCTCCCCGGTGACAGCCGGTGTTCCGCGGTGACAGCCGGTGTTCCGCGGTGACCGCCGGTGCTCCCCGGTGACCGCCGGTGCTCCACGACCCTGGAACCCAGGAAGACAGTCACACGGACACTCTGCCTTCGGACACCAAGCAAACCCGGAGACGGCCACGTGGGGGGCGTCTGCCAGGGAAACAGGAGATTTTCCCCACCCGTCCCACGTCCGCGTGGCCCGGTCGTCCTCGGAACGGTCCACGGGCGTGGACACGAGCCACACTCCTGCTTTACAAGGCAGGTCTCTACACACCCGCGTTTTCAGTGACTCACCTGTCCCCGAGCTCCTGCAAGACCCCCGGACTCTGGGAATGTGCAGACGTGTGAGGATGACACGAAACTCTCTCCTTTGTGCCGCGCTGTGAGGAGGCGCAGGGTAGCGAACGTCACGAGGGCAAGTACAAGTTCGCCCCTATTCGCGCGGTTATTTAACAGATAAAAATGCCGTATCGTCTGCAACTAAACGTTACCTTAAACCTATAGCTAGGAATGCAAAACTTTACAAAAACAGCTTTTATCCCTTAAAACGATGCATTTTCTCTTCTGCACCAGTGACCATCTGATGCTGTCATTTCAGGGGCGGGATGGGCCAATATCCAGACCTATCCCAGAGGCTTCTGGATGTACTGCAGCTTTTAAGTACTGTTGAAAGTTCAATGTTGCTATTCATTAAAATTTTATTTACCCTTTGAAAATATTTTATAAATGCCAATTCTGTTGGGCTGTTCTTGAGAAAAATAGGTGAAAAGCGTGGTCATAAATTAACAATGCATTTGGCTCACGGAAAACTCAGAAGGTGCGTATCCAAATGTGATGCCTTCTTCAAAGTGATCGTCTTGGGTGAAAAAAAAAAGTTGTTTCTTTTGAATATGGTCTCAGGAAGTTGAGAATTATGTTAGAATTCTAGCTCTCCCTGTTAATGAATTTAGGAAAGTTATGCAGACGTCTTGGGTCACAGTACCTCATCCATGTAACAGGACAGTTCGTGGCTGTTCTGGGGACAGTGTGCAGATGCGTAGGGGTGGAGGCAGGGAGGACGTGGGTCCTCTAGGGACGCAGCAGGCTTAGAGGCACACGGGTGACCCATTCTCCCTGCCGCTGCAGTGACACCTCTAGCGCCACTCTGCATCTGTCCCCTCCTGCTGAATTCAGCCTGAAACAGCACCTGGCTTGTGGGACTTGAAAAGGTTTCTGCACCTACAGATTTCCGCCTCCTGTTCAGAAACGTTCTCTTCCTGAACTCTTACCTCCACACCTGACCCCCGTCCCCATCCGTAGCCTTCCATAGGCTCGCCCTTCTTGGGATGTTTCTTCCTGGGTTACGAGTTGGCCTTCTGGCCACTCACTTCCTTGTCCCCACCCCCCCTCCACCCCGCACGCTGTGAACTCCGAAGAGGCCCCGTACTTCGCGTCCTGCCCCTGGCTCTGAAGCAGGAGGGGAATGTTAAGGAAAACCGCATTTGCAAGTACTATGTTTCTTTAGAAAATTCACAGCATTAATTTATGATCACATTTGTGTAATGAGATCTTTAGGGAAATAATATGTGTGTGTAGACAACGTTATTTTTTAATGGAATTCTTTTTTTTTTTCACATAAAGTCTCACAGAAAAGCAATTTTAGAAGCTGACAACTTTGAGATATTTCTGAAGAACACAAAAGAGAAGAAATTGTTTAATTTCTCCTTGGAACGCTAAACTATCTTTGACATACAAGTATTGGGGGAAGGAAGGAAGGAAGGAAGGAAAGGAGGGAGGAAAGAAGAGAGAAAGAAGAAAGAAAGAAAGGGAGGGAGGGAGGTAGAGGAAGAGAGAGAGAGAGAGAGAGAAAGCAAGAAAGCAAGAGAAAGAAAGCAAGAAAGAAAGAAAGAAGAAGGAAAGGAAAAGAAAGGAAAGGAAAATAAAGAAAATAGAGGAGAGGAGAGGAAAAGAAAAGGAAAGAAAAGGGGGGAAAAAGAAAATTAAGGAAAAGAGAAGAAAAGAAAGGCAAAGGAAAGGAAAGAAAAAGGAAAGGAAAGAGAAAAGCAAGAAACCTACCCAAGTGCCTTCGACATAAGGGCAGCCAAATGGTGTTGGCTCACACATAATGCCTTATTTTAAAACTGTCATTTATTTGCTAAAATATGTGGGCTACGAACACCTGTCCTTTATGATGACATTTTATTTATTTATTTATTTATTTATTTATTTATTTATTTATTTATTTCCCAGTCCAGGGAGGGAGGAGGGGGTGGAGGAGGAGGAGGGAAGAGCTGAAGCCTCAGGTGCCTGGAGTTCTCCAGGTGCAGGATGATGGCTCCTTGACTGGAGTGGCAGTTGAGACACTTGTCATAAGTTAGTCACCACCTTGAAGTCAAGGTCAGTAGGATTCCCAGATCGGTTGGACGTGCGTTGTGGAGAAAGTGATTTGTGTTAAACCTGAAAAGAAATGTGAGTCAGAATAGTCCTCAAAGTAGGAGAAAAATGAAGAGAAGACAAACAGGAGAAGCCAAGAGGAGAAATGTCCCCAGAAGGAAAGGACACGCTGCGTTCAGTGGTGTCCCTGAATCCAGTGGGCTGAGAGCAAGAGTTACCCGCGTGACTCAGTAGTGCCCAAGTCCCCGTGGGGAGGACCTAGTGCCAGGTTGGGAGGAGCAGGTCCTGAAACATGGAGGTAACATCAGGAATAAACATGTGAGCCGTTAATTAGGGCAAAGGCCGAGTGGGCAAATGGGAAGATGTTGGAAGAGACGGGAAGAGCCGCCAGAGCCAGGGCAGCACTGACCCTGAGAAGGGGGAGGGGAGGGCAGGGCTCAGGCTCAGGCCGCAGTGCGGTCCTAAGGAACGTTTGGCCAGGCCTGCAGGGAGCCGAAGGAGCCCTGCGTCTCCCGGGGACAGCCAGCGTCCTGGCCCCCTCCACTCTGTCCCGGCGCCAGCAGCCTGCGCGTCGCCGAGCACACGGCTCCGTCCAGCCCGGGTGCGGAGGCGGTCTTCTCTGGGTCAGCGCTAGGGCGCAGCGCCGTGTGCAAGGTGACATCACCACCTTGAAGCACCTGCCGATTCCCTGAAGGGTCCCAGTCCGCGTGGCGCACTGCAGCATAGTTCTGCTCCTCTTGGCTCGCGATGAGGCAGGGAAAGCATTACATCTTTGTAATTGGAATGGAGAAACTGAAATGTTGTTGAGTGTCATGAAGGGTCATCGCTGACTGTAGAAGATATAGAATCCACTTTGCAGTTTTAGAGTCTAAAATAAAAGTTGTAGCCAAAATCTGTACATTTAAAAATAGCAGTAAATTAGGAATTGCTATCCTCAGCAAGACAAAGCTACTATTGTATAGTTTTTATTCCAGAACGTTAATATATTCCAATTTTGTTATCATTATGTAAAGCCAGCATGCCCAACAGGATTTTGGGCATAATTTTTAGGAAATAATTTTACCCTGCACATAGGGGGAATTTAGGAATGCACCCAAAGACCTGTGTTTCCCCATGTAGAATGATCTGTTTTAGTTCTGCGTTAGAGCACACCAGAGTAGTCTACTGATGGGAGCCTTGGTAGAGGAAAAGATTTTTTTCCATGACATTTCAACAAACACAGGTGATGGCTGCCATGACTACAGATGTATTTCCAGAACATTCGCCAGACACCAGAACGACTTTTCGATTTGTCCACATTCACGCAGCTGATGAACGATTTGGGTCAATAGTAACAGAAGACAGCGGGAAGGCTACTGTGTCCACAGCATATGTTGCAAGTCAACTCGAGATGCTGCCATTCAGCGTTCTGCCCACTGGGTAAAGAGGGGGCAGCGGTGGCCCAGGCCACAGCATCAGGTCCTGTCACACTCTCCTTCCCCAGTCTGTGCCGCTTAGCTTGCCGCCACTAAACGACATTGTTTTGTTGTACGTTAGAACAGCCAGATAGATAAGAACAAAGAAAATAGTCATAATAGACAATACTTGCGGTAATAGTGATCCTGAGAATGAATCACTTCCTACGACATGTTCAAGAGTGAATAGTTTATTTCCTCTTGGTTTTCCACGTGGGCTGGTCTCTCTCTGTTGGGTAAGACTAAGGCACGTGGTTTTGGTAGAAACAAGCTTTTTCATCATCACAAACGAAACCCAGACTCACCAGTGGGGCCAGGGCTGGGTGCCTTGGAGCCGCATTTGCATCCTGGAGTTACAGGGAGTGACAAGGACTTCAGACACGCCACAGTGAATGGACGGTTCACTCTGGCAATCTGTGAAAAAAAAAAAGTCTTTGGTTTCATGCTTTTTTTTTTAATTGGACAGAATGTTCTTAAATGAATTACTGTTCATACTCAACTGTTGGTTGTTCAAACTTGGACAGGATTTCTTGGGAAAACTGATTAAATTAATTAAGAAGGGATGGCTTGCTTGGGCTGTTTGAAACAAATATTAATTTATAAAGACTCATGTGTCCCCAGCTGGGCTGTCAAAGCACTTGCTCAGAAAGTATAAAATTAACATATGTAACTTCTTTATTCTCACAAGGAGGGAAAAAAGGACAGCTATGAAGTCAGCTCTAACTACCTACACGGAAATATTGAAATTCGTCTTATTTTCACCCAGAGCTTACACATTTGCTTGACATGGATACGATGGGGACCAAGCAGACACGAGATCTGATTACAAGTAGAAAAGTCCATCCAGATTTTTTTCTTGGTCTCGTAAAAGCGAGACTGAGATTATTTAAAGCAATTAAACCGTGCTGATTAAAAGTAGATGTCAGTTGCTAATAAGTGGAATATTTCCAAGGCGAGTCTGTTTTGAGAAGGACCAGGTTCTCTGTGGCCCCAGCCCCTTTTGTAAATGGATGAAATCATACCAGAAACAAGATTAGTGTTGAATTAAAACGACGGTGTGGCATGTGGCTTCAGTGGCCCACAATCTGTCACAGTTTTATGGATGCATGAGATGCACTGAGTTTATCTTTGTGCTTCTCCTGCACAGGTGGTCTGCTGCTCTGTTTAAAGACATGGCTGAGCCTATATCTACCCGACCAGGCTCCCACAGACGTGTGGGCATGGGGAGTGGGCTCTGGGCGCGGCCGGGCTCCGGCCCCCCAATTCCACAACATTGGCTTTTATCTCATCACCGAGGATTGCGCTGCAGCTATCAGATGGCTCTGTATTTTAAATTCCGCTGCCTGTCAATCATGAGCAAATGAAGAAGAAGTGCTCAACCATAAAAACCAGGAGTCTGGGAGCAGGGAGGCATGCACTTGGCCGTGGGCACTGGCCACTGTGGCCTGTTGTGGATTTGCCCCAAGGAAGAGAGTTCTTTCTGTCTTAAAATGTGTCTTAAAGAGTCTGGGTGCAGAGTGAAAGCAGAGGGTAGGAAAGAAAAGAATGGAAGGAACAGAGCAAAATCTGTGAGGCAGGACCCAGTTCCGATTCCCTAAAGAGCAAAGGGTCCAGTTTGCCCAAGTGTGTGAAGTGCTGCCCCGGCCTCTTCACCACCCACGTGGAGCCCGAAGGTTTGGAGTCTGCATCTAAGAGGCAGAGAAGTTCTTTAATGTGCGGGTAGTTTGGAAAGGGGTTGATGTGCCTGTTAGCCTAACCAATGCCCTGTTGCCTGCCATTGGTTGAGGCGCTTTGGTGACACATCCGCTGGTGGGGAGGACTGCGGTGGGCAAGGACGACAGCGTGTCTTTGTGAAGCTGTCCCTTAGAGCCAGGCCTGTGCCACAGAATGCTTGGGACCCACGTGCCTTCAGCCGGCTCCAGGGACACGGTGGAAATTCCCGAATCTCTTCAATCTCAACCAAATGCATTTCTCCTCCCCTGCAATGGCATAAAAACATGTTCTTACTGCATTATTTTAAATAATATTTTGAGAGATGTTTTATGGGATCCCCTTTTCTTTGCCCAGGCCTCATTATTATTTACTAATATGAACAGGGGCACCTGGGTGACTTGGTCAGTTGAGCATCCAACTCTTGATTTTGGCTCAGGTCACGATCTCATGGTTTTGTGAGGTCGAGCCCTACGTTGTCTCCACAATGACTCAGGATTCTCTCTCTCTCTGTCTCTCTCTTTGTCTCTATCTTTCCTCTCTGCCCCTAATTAAGGAATAAACATTACGTAACCTGTATAACTGAGCTGAGTAAGATTAATACAGAAACATCTATACAGAAACAGATATTTTTTAAATAAAAGTGATTCTGTTTCTCTTATAAAGGTAGGCATAGGAAAATTAGAAAACACAAGAAATAATCATTGAACTGTATGTGATGCTGCAAACACAGAAACCACAGACAGTAGCCTCTATTTCCTACTAGAATTTTTTGGTTCAGTTCATACTGGGGTTTTGTGCAGCTGACACATGTTAGCGCGGTGAGCACCAGGAAACAAACAAGTCTGCACTCTGACCGGCCGTATGCACGAACCGGTTCATCACATCAAGTTTATCATGTATCTGAGGGAGGGCACGTGTTGCCCGTGGATTGGTGTGTTTTCTGATTTCTTTTGAAACTGAGTATTTGTTTGACCTTGATCTTTTGAATCATTTGTTCATAGGCTTTGCCCATTTACTGAGACTTTTGTGGCTTTAATTTTATATAAAACTTCATGTTTATATAAATTCAATGTTTAAGTAAATTTGTCTTTCTTATTTCTCCCCAAAGCTTCCAAGCTTAGACAAGAGGCGGCATTCTACTCAGGTCTTCTGAAGGAAACAGTTGTGAGACTCCTCAGCCAACCTGCACATGCCCGCCTCAGTCTCTTTTAAAATTTTTTAATGTTTTAATTTATTTCTGAGAGAGAGAGAGAGAGAGAGAGACAACCTGAGCAGGGGAGGATCAGAGAGAGAGGAAGACACAGAATCAGAAGCAGGCTCCAGGCTCTGAGCTGCCAGCACAGAGTCCGACACTGGGCTCGAACCCACGAACGGTGAGATCATGACCGGAGCCAAAGTCAGACGCTCAACTGACTGAGCCACCCATGCACCCCCGCCGCATTCCCTTTTAGATCGAGGCCCTGATCCAGCCTGCACAGAGCCACGTGACCCCACTGAGCTGGCTCTGGACTCCCCTTTATATTCTGACCCCTGATCATCCTCCCTCCCCTTCCCACATCAAACTATTGACTTGGCCTCACCTCTTGTCTTCCTACCCTGTGCAGCCTCTGTCAGGCCTGCTCAGATTCAGGGCCATTTTATCTTCTCAGTGTGTCCCTATGGAAGGTAAGGTAGAAGGAGGTGCTGCAGTCGGACTCAGGACAGGCGTTTTATCACCTTTCAAGGTCATTTCCAGGAAACATACTCTTACCTGAGACAGGGAAAAGACTTGACACATATTTTTTAAATTTTTTAAAAATATTTATCTATTTTTGAGAGACAAAGAGACAGAGCATGAGCAGGGAAGGGTCAGAGAGAAGGAGACACAGGATCCGAAGCAGCTCCAGGCTCTGAGCTGTCAGCACAGAGCCTGATGCGGGGCTCAAACTTACGAACTGTGAGATCATGACCTGAGCTGAAGTCGGATATTTAACTGACTAAGCCACCCAGGCGCCCCAAGACTTGGCAAAATTTAACTTTCTTTTTTTACCTTTAAATTCCTTTTTTATAATTTTCTTTAAAAATGTGTATTTATTTTTGAGAGAGAGAGAGCACAAGTTGGGGAGGGGCAGAGAGAGAGGAAGACACAGAATCTGAGTCAGGCTCCAAGTTCTGAGCTGTCAGCACAGAGTGCAACACAAGCTCGAACTCACAAACCACAAGATCATGACTAAAGCCAAAGTCAGATGCTTAACCGACTGAGCCACCCAGGCAGCCCTTAACTTTCAATGAACTTATAGAACTATAACATTTTAGAGTTTAAAACTCTAAGGTATGCCAACTAGTGGATTTTCTTTGTCTTTTCTTTTTTTACACAAAGATTATACCAATTAAGTTTTTTTTTTTTTTTTTTCAGTATTAATGAGGGAGTTAAAACTGAGAGGCACCCTGGGGATTGCCCCGGTCTGCTCATCAGGGGTCAGCGGTTTGGGATTCCGGATCAGGAGAGCAACAGTGCTGTGGGTATTCAGTGTTCTTCTGACTCCACTTTACATAAGCCTTGCCTTTGGTCATGGCCATTGGCTTTGACTCTGTGGAATCCTAGGCAATCAGAGAATGTCAATTCATCAGTATCTTTACGCATCTGGGAACAACAGAGACTTTTCTGAATCGTAATCAATGAACTCTGAATAGCAAATATTTAAGCCGGAGTACAGAGCAGAAACTGTCTGATCATACTTCAATAGAAATGATTTCTTCTTGTGAGTTGGTTGCCTGCTTGATTTCTTTCATAAGCGTTTATACTCCTCAGAGAAGAAGCATCAATAGAAGAGATACAGGAAGATGAGGAGCACACCATTAAAAAACTATCTCTAACAAGTTCTTCTGAAGTACAGTCATTAGATCAAAAGAGGGGATATTTAAATTAATTCAGTAAGTTTTCCAAAACCAAAATGTTCCAAGTTTGCAACAAGAAGCCAGCCCGTGGAAGCCGCGGACAGACTGCTACTCACCTGTTGGCAGAGGCCAATCCCACAACGGTTTGCCAGGGATGCTTCCAGAAACACAGCTCTGTTCCTCCACCTCACAATATCCTCTGCCAAATTTTGTTCGTGTTTAATGACCCAATCGCAAGATGTGCTTGTGTTAGTCCATTGAAAGACACTTTCTTCCTCTTTTCCCTCTCTCTCATGGTTTCTAATGGATCGCTCTTTCTTGAAGTTTCCAATATTGTAGTGCTAGAGAAGCAGTGCCCAGCAACAGCATCTATGCCCAATGGAGAATTTTGGTTTAGTAACAGCCATTCGTAAACACCAAGGTCGGGCTGCCTCAGTAAACAGTTGGCTTGACAGTGAAAAGGTGACCAGCCTGCTGTCATCCTGGGGTAGGTGGGGAAGGTTTGGGGAAAGCGCCCCACCCAGTGTCAAGTGCCTTCTCTGCAGGTGTCCCTGTAAAGACTGTAGAACAGAACGGGTTGTGTTTTTTTCTCTGTGGAGTTTGGGGCTAAAGAGACAGGATGGGACCTAAGGACAACCAGGAAACACACTGGTGAACTTCGCGATGCAAATCCCTCTCTCTCAAAAGGTAGAGCCAGTCAGGCCTCTATTTTCTTTCTTTCTTTCTTTCTTTCTTTCTTTCTTTCTTTCTTTCGTTCGTTCGTTCGTTCTTTCGTTCTTTCGTTCTTTCGTTCTTTCTTTTAATTTTTAAAGTTTATTTATTCTTGAGAGAGAGAGACAGAGTGCGAGTGAGGAAGGGGCAGAGAGAGAGGGAGACACAGAATCCGAAGTAGGATCCAGGCTCTGAGCTGTCAGCACAGAGCCCGACGTGGGGCTTGAACCCATGAACTGTGAGATCGTGACCTAAGCTGAAGATGGGCACTTATCCGACTGAGCCCCCCGGGGCGCCCCAGGCCTCTATTTCTATCTCAAAATTTCTGGCCAGAAAACAGTGCCTAGGTGTCCTTTGGGCCCGAGCCCAAGGCACTCTGTAGATCCTCAGGGCGAAATGCAAACCTGGTGAGCACGGAGGGAGCAAACGCAGGACAGAAGAATGACGGCGGTGACTTGGGAGGCCGGGGAACCCCCCTCTGCAGAGCCCCACTCTCTCCTAACAACACAGATCAAGGTAGTTCAGAGTTGCTTTCTTTTGTTCATTTACTTTCTCTTTCAGCAAATGATGAATGGACGTGGAGCGAAATTAGCGTTTATAAGACATTTCCTGTCCTGTCCTGTCTGGCACCTCTCGCATCTCTGCGCATCTCCGCCAGGCACATGTTGTTTCTGGGTTTTGAGGTGACAGCCCTGTAGCTGGAGGCTCCCGGGCGTGAAGGCAGGACCCTGGAAGCCAGTCTGCTGCACCCATCCCATCCTCCTGGGCGTCTCTCAAATACTCCTGCTCCAATTTTCACCCCCCACCGGCCTGCCCACTGCTGCCCACCCTCACGGAGCCGGGGATCAGCACAGTGGACGGTCAGGCTGGACCCCTGCCCTGCACCCAGCCCGGATCTTCCCCTCACCATCCAGCACAGCCCTGGCTCACCCCTGCACCGGCTTCTGGCTGCATCTTAGCGAACTCATCTGATGTGATCTGGGGTGGCAAGGTCTTTTGTTGGTTTCAAAGGGTTGGTAATGAGGAGTAATGAGATTGTGTAATGAGGAAAGGTCCTCTTGAGATTACGCTTTTAACTTCATTTCAAATTTCGTCTTTTGGGGAAAAGCAGGATTAGCATGGGAACTTCCTGATTGCTTCCTACTGTTTGAAATGAATGTTCACTGATTCTCAAGCACTGAGGGGATCCACGCGCTGTGGGAGATTGGACTGCAGGTGAATTCTTATCCAGCTCGCCCAGTGGAAGGTTGGAGGATCCATTCGTTTCTTTTCCTGTGCACGTGCTGGGGTGTGAGTGGGCAGGGTGGGAGTGACTGACAGAACCTTCCCTGGGGCTTTGCCTGTGGGGGTCCCGTGTCTGTGGCCACCTGCCTTCCTTCCCACTCCTTCCCAGAATACATTTGGTGCCATTTTAGTGACTTTACCTCTTCAAGTTCTAGCTCCTTCCTCTTCCATGCCCTGCACAGTCCATCAGCTTTGACCTCAATCTCCCCAAACCCCCCACCTTGACACACTGCTCTAGGAATTACTTCTTGAAAATGCGGGTCGTGGGGTCTCCATGCTAGATGTGCTTGTTTCAGCTCCCTGGGTATGAGGTGTGGAGATTTTATTTGTATCCTTCATTTAACACATGTCTTCAATTTATCTTAATCCAAAGGACGATACGACGTGAGATTTTGGGCTCCTCTGGTAGATCGCCTACAGTTTCGTATTTTTTACATGCTGGTATTCTTCCCTTGAAAGACGCTGTCTATGGGGCAAAACAGACCTAGGTCGCCTCTGAAAAAGCTGGATAAGTTCAGAATACTGACATGGTCCTTCCTTCCAAAACCCTTGATCAATCCAGAAGGTGGCAGTGGATTTTATCAGGGCCCGTTCCCCCATATTTGTGGTGGTGGGAAGGCAGCCTCAGAATATTCATGTAAATTAACCCAATGGACCCATGAGGATTGCTTTACATTGTCATTGAAGACAATGATTCAATCGCCTTTACCCTCGGTTGCTCCCCATTGTCGCTGTGATAAGCTCAGCACGGTCTCTCCCCCTCCTCAGTACTGCAACACCTTCATGAAGGGGCTCGTGTTTACTGTCCCTGACGTTCCACAAAGGCCATGCTATTGTGTGTCCGTGAGAATGAAGGCATCTCTTCTGCTGAGCTATTTCGAACACGGTCAGCCACCTGTGAGCCGTTGTCATTTGTCACCATTCACTGGGCTTCGGAAAGCCAACCTGAGGTCAGAACCCTCTGCCAGGACAGAAATCACGGGGACTGCTTTTTTTTTTTTTTTTTAATGTGTATTCATTTATTTATTTTGAGAGAGAGAGAGAGAGAGAATGTGCTGTGGGTGCACGAGAATGGGGGCGGGACAAAGAGGAAGGGAGGGAGACGGAGCGAGAACCCCAAGCAAGTTCCACACTCAGCACAGAGCCCAACTCAGGGCTGGATCTCACCACCATGACATCATGACTGAGACAGACTCTGAACTGACTGAACCTTCCAGGAGCCCCAGAAATCGCAGGGGCTCCTAAGCTCTATGGGTACATCTTGGTGTATGCCACATAGGCGTTTGTATTATGCGATTTGCATCAAGCCCGTTGCACCCACCCCCAATTCCACTGACACTTAGAAAGATGTGTGCTTATGCACACCTCCGCATTTATAAAAACTAGTGTTTAATTGCTCTCAGCTGTCACTAAGACTGACCATTTACTGAGAAATTATGATGATGTTCGAAACTATTTTCAATTCGTTATCTCAAAGCAGTATTCATCTCCTTATCTTACAAATGGGAAACTGAGTCACAGGTTTAGAACTTGCCCCAAGCCACACGAGTGGCCAGGAGCCGAACTCATGACAGACAATCTCTGGGTTCCATGATCTCAGCCCCTTCTCAAGCTTGAGTGTTTCGGAATCACATGGAGAGCTTGGACGACACAGAGGTGGGGCTCCGGTCACTCAGTGGGTCTGGTTTGGGGGCTGAAATGTTGTTTGTCTAACGAGTTCCCAGGTAACACTGCCATTGCACCAGGAAACACGCTTTGAGAACCACCCCTCTCCCCTATATTCCTTTCTGAACAGTATGACTGCAGTAAAACACACATACAATTACCGTTTAACCATTTTAAGTGTAGAGTTCAGTGACATCAGAAACATGGGCCTGTCATGTAGCTGTCCCCTCCCTCTCTCCCCAGATCTCTTCTTATCTTGCAAAATGAAACTCTGTTCCCATTAAATAATCCTTCCCCACCCCCTGCCTGCCACCCTCTGGCACCTAGCACTCAGCACAGAGCCTGATGGACTGTGAACTCGTGAGAACACAGAGTTCGATGAACTCACACATGACCTGAGCCAAAGTTGGATGCTTAACCAACTGAGCCACCCAGGTGCCCCTGAATATGCTCCTATTTGAAGTTAGGGTTCCTATCATTAAAATATAAATTTTCAGGGTGTCTGGGTTGCTCTGTCGTTTAAGCATCCAACTTTGGCTCAGGTCATAATCTCTAGGTCTGTGAGTTCTAACCCCTATCCACAGCATTTGCCACAGTTTAATCCAGGAGCTGCAAACCTTGGCTACATATTGGAATCACCTGGAGAGAAAGAAAAGCATGGGAAGGGAAGGGAAGAGATGGAAAGGGAAGGGAAGGGAAGAGAAGGGAAGGGAAGGGATGGGAAGGGAAGGGATGGAAGCGGAGAGAGAGGAAGGAATGAAAAAGAAAGGAAAGAAGAAAAAAAAGAATGAAACCATACAGTACCTGTGCTCTACCCCAGACCAAGTAATTCAGAATATGTATCCAAGATCATAGGTATCCTTCACATAGCTAGATTTGGAGGGTACATACTTGAGTTAAAAAATGTATCGCTGGGGTGTAGAGATCCATTTACCATGTCAAGAATGAGGATGTGATGATATTTTAAAGGTTTACATCTGGAATCCTCAGGCAGCCCAGGGAGAATGAACTATACCACTTGGTAGTTGGTTTGAGGCTAAAATAAGACAGTAGCCGTGATGAAACAGGAAAATGTTAAGAAGCTCCTTTTCAGTAGTCATGAAGACATGTTGTATGAACACTCAAGTCAGGGGTTGGGAGGGGACAGGTCACTTCTGCCTGAGTGCTTTTCCCTTGGGCCCTGAGAGATGAGTAGTGTCCCTCCATGAGATGGAGCGCCAAGTTCCTCTCATGCACTCCAGGAAAGGGAAGTTGGCGGAAGTGGAGATGTGTTCAGTGGGACCATACAGTGAGTGTGAGTCATATCAGATCTAGAAGTTCGGAGAAATCTGGAATAGTGAGAGACAGCCATGTAGGTGACTACAATGAAATTGGAGGCGGCCACATCTGAGCACCAGCATCATTTTGTGATTTAAACACAGGCACTTGGAATACTGATTCCATCTAATTAGAGGAAGGAAGGGAAGTTTTTTATTTTGAAAATGATTAGACAGCTAATTCAAAGCTTTATTGGTATTGACTCCCTTTCCTCACATTCGCGTATCTGTGTGACCAAAGAAAGAACTCCAAATGAGGTTGCAACTTTGTGCCCCCTGAATAAATGAACCTCTGCAGTGATTAAACATCCCCGTGACAGATGTGTTTCTCTGAGCTTCAGCATAAAGTACATAAGCTTATTTCATAAAGCCTCCTTACAACCACAACCCAGAACCCACTGTTAGTAATACTCGAGTGAAAGCCAGAATGGAAGCCTCAAAACCAGGTCTCCCAGAGGTGGCTTGACGTCTCCCAGGAGCTTAGGACTTGTCATCACGCTGGGGTTGAGTGAAGGGGTGGGGGTGGGGCGTCCCAGACAGAAGGTGGTTTTTACGGTCGTTTATTGGGGGAAAAAAAGGGTGAGGGCAGTAGAAAGGTTCTCTGTGATAGGTTTTCCAGACTGGTTAGTTATATAAGATGCTCATCTTTAGAAGAGTCATCATTGAAAATACATTTTAATTATCTATTTAGATTCTTACAAGCTTCACTCGTTCAATGCATCATGCATTCCTGCAGGGGACCTACATCCGTCCAGGCTTAGGAGACTGGAGAATGACGGCCATCCACACCTGTCAGTCAAGACCTTATCTAATATTTTAATGTTTCAACTTTCACACTAATAATTTACACAGTAATTTCAATTCTGTTCCTTAGGAATTGTTGCAATTAAAACCTAACCACTTCTTACTTGTACATGAATACATATTTCCAATATCTTATTCACTATCCTTTATCTTAGATTTGTTTGGTTTAAAAGTCCAGTCAGTAACTACTGTGTAGGAATGGATTAAGTAGCCAAATTCTAAAATTCAGCTAGAGAAGATCAATTAGAATTCATCTTCTTCTTTTTATTTATTCTACCATAAGTTGCTTTTTATTTTATTTTTCTTTGACAGATTTTCAAAAGATTTTAATCTTAATATATAAAGTTTTTAAAAGATTTTAGATTATTGAAAAAAGTATAAAAAATAAGCATTAGCAAAATGGATGGAACTTGAGGGTGTTGTGCTGAGCCAAATAAGTCAGGCAGAGAAGGACAGATACCATATGTTTGCACGTATAGGAGGATTAGGAGGAACTTAATGAAGGGCCGTGGGGGAGAAGAAGGGGGGAAATAGTGGGGGAGGGGGAGGGAGGCAAACCATGAGAGACTCTTGAATACCGAGAACAAACCGAGGGCTGATGGGGGTGGGGTGGAGGGGAAGGGGGGTGATGGGCATGGAGGAGGGCACTTGTGGGGATGAGCACTGGGTGTTATATGGAACCAACTTGACAATAAACTACTAAAAAGAAAATACTTCTTATATAATCTCTAAGCCCTGTGGTTTTTAATAAAAGCTGATGTGTATTCCTCACAGCTTTTCTATTTCTATGCATATACTCTATTTTCTCCGAAGTGATTACAATGTATATAATACAAAATAGCATCCGTCTTTTTAAACCTATCACAGGCCATCTCCTAGAGCAATAGGTATTTTTCTGCCTGGGCGACTCAGTCGGTTGAGCGTCAGACTTCGGCTCAGGTCATGATCTCGTCATGATCTCCCGGTTCGTGGGTTTGAGCTCCGTGTCGGGCTCTGTGCTGACAGCTCAGAGCCTGGAGGCTGCTTCAGATTCTGTGTCTCCCTGTCTCTCTGACCCTCCCCTGCTCACACTGTCTCTCTCTCTCTCTCTCAAAAAATAAATAAAAACATTTAAAAAAAGAAACAATTTAAAAGATGCGTGTCCATGTAACAATCCACATGATCACATGGGTTACCTATTTTCTTTCAGAATGTGTAGAAGAGTTTCCTCCTTGTCACTCTCATAAATAATACTAGATTAAAAATTTGGGGTATATGTCCTTATTTAAATATCTTACTTTTTCCTTAGGACCAGAAGATGGCTGGATTAGAAAGGATAGTCAGTTGAATAAGGTCCCCAAAGCTTCATGTTCACCGGAAACTCAGAATGTCATCTTACTTGGAAATAGTACCTTTGCTGCTGTAATTAAGTTAGAGACCTCAGGATGAGATCCTCACGGATTTGGGGTGAACTGCAACCCCAATGGCAGCCTCCTTGGATGCGGAGAAGACCAGAGCGCAGAAAAGAGGCCCAATGAGGTGATTGGGGGTTATGACCACCAGTCAAGGATGCTGGCAGCCTGTGGGGGCTGGAAGTTGGGGACGAGCTCTCTCCAGAGGGAGCAGGGCCCTGCTGACCTTTGTTTTTGGACTTCTGTCTTCTGAAATTGTGAAGCAGTAAATTTGTATAGTCCTCAGCCATCAAGTGTCTGGTAATTAGAGGAAATTACACAGGAAGAATGATTTTTTTCCCTAGGGTTTTGAGCTAAAGTGTCTATTATGCTTTTAGGAAAAATTTACCTATTTATCCTTTTCTGCTGTGATTGAAAACCACTGTTTACCACTGAAACAAGAAATCGAGTTTGATGCTGCAATGAAATTTCTACCTTCACGTGTTTGCATCCAAGCGGGGACTCACGTGAGTGACAGAATACGCGAATTCTAATACTGTTAGGTCATGGCCCACAGCACTAAAATAGTCCCTGAGTATTTATTCAGTCTTACACTTTAGGGACAGGTGGGTGGGAGCACACATTGTAAAGAATCTGCCTATAGTAATGCATAAGTTAATAACTAAATAATAAAGTATTCAGGGGAAAACAGAATCTTCCCCCCAGAATTGTCCTTTTTCCAGCTGGGAAAGGGGCAGGAAGATACAAAAAGTTCTTAACAATGCTACCCTGATAACTGTAAATCCTATCTTGAAGCTTCTTTGTTTTTTAATTTTTTGATTTTTTAAAAATATTTTTATTTATTTCTAGGAGAGAGAGAGAAAGACAGTGTGAGCAGGGGAGGGTCGGAGAGAGAGGGAGTCACAGACTGAAGCAGGCTCCACGCTCTGAGCTGGCAGTCAGCACAGAGCCCGACGCGGGGCCCGAACCCACGAACCGCGAGATCATGACCTAAGCGAAAGTCAGACGCTCAACCGACTAAGCCACCCAGGTGCCCCTTTGATTGTTTATTTTCGAGAGAGAGACAGAGCATAAGATGGGGAGGGGCAGAGAGAGAGGGAGACACAGAATCCAAAGACAGGCTCCAGGCTCTGAGCTGTCAACACAGAGCCCAACACCGGGCTCAAACCCACAAAGCGTGAGATTGTGACCTGAGCTGAAGTTGGATGCTCAGGCTACTGAGCCCCACCACAAGCCCCTGTCTCTAAGCTTCTGATGCCCCAGTGTAGATCTCCAGCCCAAACTTCTTCCCTGAGCTCTGCATCCACATACCCCATGCACACCTGGCCTCCCCCTCCACCCCCCCGTCTAACAAAGAGCTTAGATTTAGCACCAAGTCCACCGAGCACATCATCTTCCCCAGACTCATTTCACCTGCAAACTTTGCGCTCTCTAGCGAAGGCAACTCAATTCTTCCAGTGGGCTTAGACCAAGAGCAAGCCTTAGAGTCATTCTTCATTCCTCTCTGTCTTTCCATATTAACCTCTGGGCACATACTGCTGCAGCTAGTGTCCAAGTATGTCCAGAACTTAGCCTCTGCCGTGGGCACCTTGGTTCAGGCCACTGTCTGTGTCTGTCAGGAACCACTGTCCTGGGGCCACACACATGTGCACACACACATGTGTCTGTGTGTGTGTCTATGCATTATCTTTTGTATTCAAGCTTTTGTTTCAATTTTTCATTTATATATTTTGAGTGAGAGAGAGAGAGAGAACATGTGTGAGGAGGGGAGAGGCAGAGAGAGAAGGAGAGAGAATCCTAAGCAGGCTCCATGCTGTCAACTTGGAGCCTCAAGCAAGGCTCGAACTCACGTACCTTGAGATCATGACCTGAGCAAAAACTGTGAGTTAGACACTTAACTGACCAAGCCGCACAGGTGTCCCTGTGTTCAAGCTTTTAAGCATCTCTGCATCTGCATCTGCATCTGATCAGGCAGTTTTCCTTCTCTCCTGAAGTCAGGTTGCAGTGATGTCTGCCTCACAGAGGAGGGGGCTCCTGTCTGGTCTTTCTGGGCTCCAGTCCCTTCTGCCAGCTGTCCTTTGCTCTGCAATGCGGTGAGGATTGTCCCCTCCCCATGGAGACATCAAAAGTCTTTGGTCCTGTGCACGCTTGGACCAAATGTAAAGATGTGTCCTGGGAATTAATTAGGGATGAAATCGAAGACAGATAAGTGAACGATCTTACCAAGAGTGTTCTCCCAGGGGGTAATTTTTTAAAATAAACTACAGCAAATTACAAATGAATAATGAAATATTTTTAAAACAGTAAAGCATCAGAATATAGGAAACCGCTTCATAAAATGAGACAGAAACAGTGTGAGATTATTCATGTTGTCTTACATAATAAGAGCACTCTGGCCACCAAAATGGGATTATTCAATTATCTTTGCATAAATCATGTCATATTTGTTTGTAATTTTAAACTTTAGGTTTCTTGAAAGCAGAGTGGGGCATTTAGGATTCTGAAGAAATTTGAGTCCCCCCATATTAAACTTTGAATTTTCCTCTACCCTTTAGAATTGCCTTATTTACACAGTTTTGAACAGGGACCTCCCTACCCCTCCCCCCCGCAACCTTTGCTTTATTCCTTTTTTTTTTCATTTGTTTTCAAGTCATGTGAATGGAATTATGAACTCTAACGTTTGACTTAGTTTTCATATCTCATAAAACAACACTCTTGGTAAGATCGTTCACTTACAATAGCAGATATGAATGTCACACAAAATGGATGACACGTGAGATGGACTGGGCCAGCCTGAACACCCAAGGGACCCAAACGCACGTTCACCCCCATGAGAAGCCACGTAGCTTTTGTGGGAGGAAAACGAGACCGGAAGGCACCCTGGCTCCCTCAGCAGGCCAGCAGGCTTTGGGTAGCAAGACATGTGACAGCAGGTGTAGTTTATTTCTTGACCGAGGACAGAGACTTGCAGAGGACTCCAGGCCAGACTGAACTGCAGGGCGCCCTCAAGCTCAGGGCTGAGCTGGGGGTATGGTTTCTGGTTCTGGTTCCGGTCCCACGGAGCTGAGTGAAACCCGGGAGGTGTGACCATTGTGGGACCTGGAGTCCGACCCTCTCATCAGGAATAAGCACTGGGTTCCTGATGATCTTTCTGGGTCTGAATGCAGCCAAGTGGCCCTGTGACCCCAGCTCCAGGCCCTGCTCAAGGCCTCCCTACACACTGGTCGCCCTCTGAGGTCATTGAAGGCATCGCCTCTGGACTGCATGCACTGTCCAAGTTTTATCAACCAGATGCAGTAATCAGAAGACTCTCTTAACAAAATGGGGGGTGGGGTCGAGGTTTTTCTCAGTATCTGCCGATAGCACCTCCTGGGTCCCTCAGCGGCAAAGAGGCTGTGTCTGTTTTCTGTCCCTTGGAGATCAGAGCATCAAGTGAGTTCAGAGTTAGAGGGGGCTTGCACTCGCCTTGGCCTGGTGCTGCAGGGGGAGGTGGAGGAGGAAGCCGGCAGAGCTCCGGTGGGGAGTGGGCTCTGCCGGGGGGGGGGGGGGGGCCCTGCCCCTACCTCTGCAGTTTAGCCTGCTGTGACCTTAAGCAAAGCACTTAATGGACCACCTTCATGTCCTCACAGGCGGCTCTGCAGGTNCTCGGGGCCCTGCCCCTACCTCTGCAGTTTAGCCTGCTGTGACCTTAAGCAAAGCACTTAATGGACCACCTTCATGTCCTCACAGGCGGCTCTGCAGGTTCCCACCCAAAGGCTCTGAGGCCTCTCGGAAATGGCTCCAGGGCCTGGTTTTGCCAATAATTGCCTCAGGCGGAGGATAAACCACCATCAGGGAGCACAGGGCTTCCTTCCTCCTGGGAAGTCAAAAGAAGGAATGCTTTGAAATGCAAGCTCCCCAGGAAGGAGGGTTGCCTCATCCTCTGGCCTCAGGTAAGATTTCTATTTAGAACTTTCTGTTTACTTCCAGAGCCCCCTTCAGAAATGTAAAAGCAAGAGACAGGGAAATACTTGGATCTGGGCAGCGTGAGGACTTTCACACTCTAACAGAACCTTATACGCACCCTCAGATTTATGGAGAAAGAAGGCCTTCAGGGGTCAGAGAACGTGCTGGGCACTTACAGGGCTCCTGGCAGGAAGGGGAGGGCCGGTGATCAAGGCCTGGCCCAGACAGTTTTATAGCCAGAAAAACCTGAGCTCCAGTGGTGGGAATCCATGCCATGTAACATCTCCTCCTTCGTTCCCACATCTGCTACAGGGCCCCTCACGTGCTGTGAGAGCTCTTGGACCAGCAGCCTCCAGGGTGCAGGGCAGAGCAAGGGGGTGCGTCCTTCCTACCCAGAAGCCCCTGGTGCAGACTCAGTGCCCACCCAACCTCCACTCTGGACCGCGCAGATTCAAGTGCAGAATCCCCTGCTTTGTAGCCTGTAAACAATCAAATATTGGATTTGTATGTGAATGCTGATTCACAGAATTCTACTTCGGAAATCAACATTTCACAGTACGTTAACTAAGATTTAAATTAAATAATAAAAAAAGAACTTAAAAGGGATCTTTGACATCATTTAATCCAATCTCATTTTGCAGAGAAGAGAACTAAGTCCGCGTGTTGACTGATTTTTCCAAAATTCCCTTTGTGTGCCCTCCGACCTCAGGTATGGGGTCTTCAGGTATAATCTAAACACAGTCTTCACATTCCTATATTGAATTCATGGGACAATGTCTTCTCCTCGCCCCTCCCAGCTCCTCTCAGAGGCAGAATTTTTCAAAAGCCACATTATGGTCTCTACGTGATTATTCAGTCCCGAGCAGGGTGTGAGCAAGAGAGCTGTGTGATGTGAAAAATCCACAGAAAATAAATCCTGGATAAGAAAGTCTCTTCCAAAGGTCAAGGTTTTACACACAACAGGCTTCCAGTGTGAGTTACGGAGAGATTTGTGAAAAAAGTGTTACCATAAAGCCCTTGTTCAGCAGAAACCCATTTATTCATAGGAGCGTTTCTCTTCCTGAAAACTGACATTGCTTTCCATGTAATCCCATTATTTCTCACCTCCACACTTCAGGGTTTTTAGCAGGTTTTCTATGTATTTAGCAGGATGGTAAATTTGAAACAAGAAGGTAAATAACATAGAGACTTCAAATTTAGAACGGCCACATCTTTTCTTGGCAGCGAGGAATGTGCTAAGTGTCTCAAAAGCCAGAACTCTTTCTAAACAGTAGATGCCCAGCTGGGGGTCTGGGGACTCGTGCCCTGGACCTCAGCAGACACACATGGTGCAGCGACTGTCCTTCCTGCTGTGCTTCGGAGGCTCCTTGCTGTCCACGTTTCCCGTGTGGTTCCTCTGCAGTGTGAGGTATGTGCCCACCAGATCAGAACACCACATCCGGCCTTGGTACCACCGTTCCCAAAATTCTCTCTTCCAATGCACCTTGGTGGCTGACATTTCGGTGGCCTACGAAAGCAGGAGGCGCAGGATGCTGACGCCCAGAAGGCCACGCACACCTGAGCGAGAGCCGTGCAGCCTTTGGGGGATGAGGGAGCCTGCTGACCTCCTGGGCCCGGGACACCCCTTACGTGGAGGACCTTCCAGGTGCCACACACTTCCTTGTTCTATTATCGACTGTTTGTGGCCCCCAAATCCAGGGGGTACGGCCCTAACTCCCAAGGTGATAGTTTTGGAAGTCGGCACTTGGGAGGCGAGGAAGGTGGGGCTCTGGGACGGGGTCCGTGCCCTTCCACAGGAAGATTCCAGAGTCCCCTTTCCCTCTCTCCTCCAGGTAATGGCTCATCCAGAAGGCGGCCCTCTGTCAGCTGGGAAGTGGCTCTCACAGAACGGGACCCCCTGGCACTTGACCTTGGACTTCTAGATTCTAGAAGCGGGAGAGATAAATAAGTGTCTGTTGCTGAAGTTCCCTGTCCATGGCGTTTTGTTAAGGTGGCCTGAGCTCAGCCAGATGCTGTCCTCAGTCACCAGGGTCTGCTTCTAGGTTTTGCTTTTCATCTTGAGTACAGTAGCCATAGCTACTACCCCCCCACGGCAGCACCAGTCAGCTCCAAGCCCTTTCCCGTGTTTGCCAAAATGAAAAGTTCACCTAAATATGCCACTTTAGTATCTTTCTGTAGGGCTCATTCTTGACTGTTGTAGCCGAGCCTTACCGTGTGGCTGCTGTGACCTCACCGTGTGCTGAGCCCTCTGGGTTCCCTGAGTCAGAGCTGTGAAGCTGGGTGGAAGCAAGATGCCTTCTTCTCCAGACTTGACTGCTCTCAATATAGTCCTTCCTCACTTAGGATACATTTTTTTTTTAACAAGTGGAATAGAAATAGCTTTAACATTTAAGGAAAGCCTTCTGAAGGCTTTCCTCCCCTTGATGGAGATGGAAAATGAGCTCATCCATTCAAGTGTGTTTCTTAAAAAGGGAGGGATGTGCCACAGCTGGTCTTTTTCGTGGGCTCTGTGGGATGGTAATCCATTTTGGATCAATAGCTATTGGTTCATGATCAGCCATTGGTATTCCCCATTAAAAGAAAATTAGACTGTCACCCAGAAAATAATACTTGAGCCATGTTTCAATTTCCAAGAAACTTACAACAGGGGCAGAATATTAATCAGATCGTGCTTTGGGGAGCTGAGGCTAAAGTTATAAATATTTCCTCAGGATGTATGATATAAGGCAATTCGGTTACTGATGAGGCATGAATGCTTCTAATGGCATATTCTGTAGGGTGATTTATTTTAATTGTCACTCTGGGACCTGTTATTACACAGTGTTAGGATGGGTCACTGCATTAGAAAATTAAAGCTGATGAAAGACATTCATTTTTAGCCTGTTTGTAAATTCAGGCTTTGGGGATAAAGAGATGCTGACTGTATACAAATCCTGCTTGACCATTAATTCACTGTTCACTATCTCTTCTGGCATTGAAGACACTTGGGGCTACAGTCCTCACTGCCATGGGGTCCCCGATACCAGCCACAGCTGCTTCCAGCCGGGATGCAGAGACTGGGATAGGACAAGATGCCACTCACTGGGGGACACAGCCTATCAGGCTACGCCGGGCAGGTGTGAGGTTGAGTGTCCAGAGCAGCCAGATGGGAGCAGGGGAGACGGCGAGCCTTTGTCAGGGTCCAGCACATACGACAGGCATATTGTGTGCCATGTTAGGGCTACCACCTCATCTGACCTTGGGTGTCTCCTACATTGGCTGCTATTACCTGTCTTTTACTAATACGAGTTCAGAGAGATTAACTAAAAGAAGCTTGCACAGTTAGTAAAACGCAGTGGAATAGTTTAGTTTGTAGTTGAAACCCATGGGGAAGACAGAGTCCTTGTTTATTTTTTTGCCTTTTAATGATAAATGTTGGGTCACTAGCCATGTCAGAGCACAACTTGCATAGGTTCTTATATAACATCTACACGGTGGCCTTATCTGCTAGAAAACTCCTAGAAAATGTCATTTGATTGTTGTTGTTTTGTTTTCTTTTAAGGTGGTGAGATGGGGTCTCTAGGCAAGTGTGGGCAATGCGAGCGGGGGTGAGGGGGGACGTTGGGCAAGAACAACATATGTCCAGGACTCAATGCAGCGTTTGGACAGAACCATCCAGATCTGTAATTCCTTCGTGCTTGCACAATAGAACAAAGAGATGGCGATGTTTCTTGGAGGTACCCAGTAATTCGCTGTAGTCTTTGCTGAAATGGATCCATCCTTTGTGTGTGTTGAAATAACAAATTGCCTGCCGCGTAATATCTAGTCAGATTCCAAAGCAGAATAGGAAAGTGAGATGTCAAAAGTCTTGTCTGCTATTTACATAATTGCCAGATTAAAGAGGAATTGTGTAAATGCAAATGAGGTGCGGGTGCCTGCCACGTGGAGATTACCCCAATTATCCCCAGTTTGTCTAGAAAAATTACTCCTTTGGTGGCATCTTACTGGCATAAAGGTTCAAAGTTTGAGAAACTAGCTTCTGGAGGTACAGCCATTATAGCTGAGAGCGAGCGACCGGCACGTCAGGTCTCCGTCCTGGTACCCCAGGTGGTGCGCCTTGGCGAGGACCTCATGAGATCGCTCCTCCGTGACGAAGTTAGTTCCTTCCGCCTGTGCATAGCTATTGCACAGTGTTCAGGCAATGCATTTTTAATTACATTTAAGGAGTAAACCTTGAATTGTTCAGTCCATTAATTTCTATTATATTTAAATTAAGCTCTTTCATTCTAACTCATCATATTGGCAGCAAATGTAAAATTCTGGGATCTCGCACACGTTGGTAAAAAGGTGACCAAAAAAGGCACGTCTGCTACCTTAGTGTGTGAGTTCTGAACACGTGGCAGACATTCAGAGCACTGTCTCGTGTTCAGATACTGCTTTGTGTTCACATCGGATGGACCAGTTGGGGAGCATAGGTTGCGTATGTCACTATTCAGCTAACACTGGAAGTAAGGAGACAAAAATTGTACCCATCAATGTCAGGTTTCCTTGGATATTCATACTTTTAGAAGCTATATTCATTTTCAAATCAGTAGCTCATTGAAGACCCAGCTGGATGTCATCTCTTTCAGCAGTCGTGCGAGTCTTTCTTAAGTGAGAAGTTGGTTTATATGGGGGCTACTAAAAAAATAATAATACATAAAAAATAATTAAAAATAGAGGCTACTTCTTTGCTTAAATACACAATGACACAATTAAATACACAAGACTACATTGCTGAGATCAGTTTGCCTTTGCGGACTGGGTTTTCTCCAGCAAAGGTCATCAAGGTATCTTCGCTTCAGACTCTCTCTTCCCTTCTAACTTCTCTGTTTCGCCCTCCCGGAGCCCCATTCTTCTGGCCCCTTCTGTTCCAGACTCCTGGCCACATCTGACAATTGTTTTCCTCCTCTGTTACGCTGGAAAGTCTCCCCAGTGCAAGACGTAATGATCTTCCTTTTAATTGTTTCTTATTTGTGATGCTTCCCACATTCTATCATTTTACAGCAAGGCCACCACATTTGGGGACCTCCTCACCCCCAGGCTCCTCCCAGGCTCCATCTACCTGTCCCCTGTTCCCAGTTCCTTTCATTGTATTCCTGCAGCCTGTTCTATTTCTCTGTCTATTACACCCTCCTGTCTGCTTCAGGGCTTTTCTCCGGGGCTTCCTTTCCCTCAAGAGCCCAATCTTCTCAACACTTTCTGTTGCCATCCTTGTTTGGGTTGATATGCTCGCCAGCTTTGTCATACGTTCCTGAGCCGTTGCATTTCATTTGCATTTTTGTTTCACACTAAGTACATGACTCATACAGGTAATGGGGCAATTTCCCCCCATTCTCACTGCTTCTCTTAAATGAGATCCATGCCCATGAGAGCTGATACGTGGGAGACAGAGTGGTTGCAGGGGTCGACCTGTAAGCACGGAACCTGACACGTATGTTCCGAGCTATGTTAGAGTTAGACTGAGTGCGGACTCACCACGGGGCAGCTTTCCACCATCACCACCTTCCCACCCACGCGGGCCACTTGCTGAACTGAATCCGATTCAGCGCGTGAACACCGCAGAAGTTCGGCAGACAATGAACATTTGGTGTCAGAATGCCTCTTTCCTTCCTATCTTCTCTTCCCGGCATATATTTGACCACGTAACACTCCGTTCTTTGTTTCTTCACAAAATCTCAGCTACACTGGAAACTAGGTCTACCTTTGAGAACGCTTTAGAAGCTCCTATCATATTTCTCATCACATGGGCAACTGTTGAATGCTGAATGGTCACTGATTTTAGCTTCAGATAGATTGTGTGATCTACTCTGAAGACCTTGGACTTCTCTAATTTCCTTGAGGAACAGAAGGTAGAATGTTGGTGCCAGAACACGTCCTTGGGGACCAAGGAGCCTACTGAGTAGGAGTCTAAATAGCATCTAAACGTCTGATCTTCAATATCCACACCATAAGTGCTAACACCTTTTATGCAGGCCTGGCTGTAGGGAGTCAGTTTTTCCGCCTTTTTTCCCAATTAGAGTTGCCAGATTCAGCAAATCAAAATACAGGGCAACTAGGTTAAATTTGAATTTCAGAGAAGTAATGAATACCTTACTATTATAAGGGTGTCCCAAATACTGAGAAGTGTTAGTGTAAGTATATGGGACAGACTGGCATTCAAAATCATTCCTTGTTTACCTAAAATTTCTTTGGATATCCTACATTTTATCTGGCAATCTTTTCAATTTTTCATCCCAAGTAAGTGGAACTGGGTAAAGCCTTCTCATGCATTAGTCCAATAGGTATAAAGCAGAGTCATATGCCACTAGTATGAGTGATCTAATACGTTACCTTTGGTTTTTCTTCTCTTTTGTTATCTAGCACCCCCCTCCTCTCTGTCGCCCTAAACGCAGCCCAACCACCCCCACCCTGGGGCCACCCTTCCGTGTATTTGTTCACCAGCCCAGCTCGTTCCACTGTGCTCTCTTTATGATTATTCCCGCATCACGTGTCTCGGCGAGTTATTTCTGCCTCCCTGCAGATGTTGTGATCCCACGGCTTCCTCTCTGTGTGATAATTGCCTCTGTCTGAAGACCCCCCTCTTTAATTTCCTCTGGAGCCTCTCGATCTGCTGATGGAGACATTTCTGCGTCCTGCTCTGACCCTGCACCCGATTGCCTGTCTCCTTCACAAATGCCCGGCAGATGCTCTCTCCTCTGCCTGAACCAGGCCAGCAGCCCCGGAGAACCCATTACCGTCCTAAGGAGCCTGCTCAGGTGAACCTCTCTGCACCCTCCCCTGCTGCCCTCTCTCCGCCTGAGCAAGAAGCAGCTTCTGTTTCTCTGGTCCTTTGACTGAATAGAATGTCTTCCCTGGAGACTGGCTCTTCTGGACACTTTTTCAATTGTACAATAAGGAAAGTGTTCTGATGAGGGGGACTTCTAGGCATCCTTGAATTTCTGATTTGAAATTTGATGGTGTATCTGAGGGACATGTTGAGAAGTATTTTTGATGTTGCAAATGGCTGTTTAGGAGAAAACACTAAGCACTTGGAGTTCCTTACGGGCATTGCAGGGAAACGGAGGCACGTTTGTCTCACCTGGGGTTACATGGCCTGGCCTTACACAGCTGGCGTTTCCTTATGAGGTTTCTTACAGGCAAGGACCATTATCTTGGGGATTTTTTGGATCAACGTCACAAATAATTGTGTTACCACAAGTGAGGTGGGAAGTTCCTACCCTCCGGGGCTTAACATGTCTGTAAATTACATTTTTAAGTCTCTACTTAATGATTCCTCACCTCCAAGCCCACGCCATCTGGGAGTAGTTCTTCTTGATGCAGTTTTTGCAGAGATGGACAAAGGTTTACGGATGGGCCTGGAGGATTGGGTCTTCGGGGAATGACTTGCGGTTCCTCCACAAATGCTTCACCACAAGTGGGTGATGATTTTCTTAACTGTCTAGTGTTTGATTTTGCTCATCTGACACGTAAAAAGTACTTCTTGGCCTGCCTCCTTCACGTGCAGGAGGAGGAAGGGGTAAAAGTGGCATTCTAAATTTAATCGGACATTGTTACTACTGTTATTAAGAGGACTTTATTTCTTTCATGATAATGTGCATCCAAATTTGAAAGGGATAAAATATACCTCTTTTTCCTTCAATTCTTGTTCTCACTGACATCATCAGCCCTCTGAAGGTGACTCTCCCATGTACCGCTTACCTGATGCAAATCGTCGTGTGGTTAATAAAGTACTTCCACGTGTGGTACAAGATTTGCATATCATCTTGGGGTATCTGGGTGGCTTAGCTGATTGAGCGTCCAACCCTTGATCTTGGCTCAGGTTGATGGGTTTGAGCCCCTCATTGGGCTCTGGATTGACAGCAAATTATCTGCTTGAGGTTCTCTCTCTCTCTCTCTCTGCCCCTCCCCCTTCAAAATAAATAAGTAAACTTAAAAAATAGATTCATGTATTATCCTAATATATAGACAACATATTGTATGAACTGGTGTGAAGGCAAAACTGTCATAACCATGAGACCCAGTGTGGTTTAGATAAAACCAAAGCCATGAGGAGAGTTCTTCAAAATGGCAATGGATCTGCTCCTCTTCATCACCTTGGGACAAAGGTGTCTTCCAAAGTGATTGGAAAACCCTGGGTGGGAGCTTCTCTCTTTTCAAGTGACCAAAGGTAGAAATTATGTATTTCCATATTTCCATATTTCAGTTATCAGGAAAAGGGAAGGAGACTATGAAGAAGGAGCGCCTGATGTCTTCAGGTACAGAACAGGAAGTAGCAGGTGTCATTTCTCCTCACAGGGCCATACCCAAGGGAGCTGAGAAACGTGGTTAGTGGCCTGTTGGTTACTCCTCTGTCCCTGTGCTCCTATGGAAGAAAGGGGGACACAAATCCCTGTCACAGATCCCAAGGATCAGAGAAATTAAGCACTGTGCCTTGATTCCAAATACTTGTTTGTTTTCTTCTTCCTCATTTCGTCTGTATACAAATGTTACTAATAATGCCTGGATCTAATTCTATATCTTTCATAAATTCTTGGATAAATCTGAAGGTGATTTTACTTCCACTGAATCATCTCTGTGTGCTTTAATGTCTGACCTTTTTCATTCTGATTTCACTATCGCCTGCCTTTTCATGGGAGATGTTTGTCTTCAACTAGGCTGCAAACACTTAAAATTATAGAGAAATCTGATTGCACGGATCTGCATTGTCTGTATTGAGGCCTGTATTGTGTGTTTCACATAGTAAACATTAATTTTAAACAGCAGCTAGCACTCCGTGGTTGTTTCGGTGACTGTTGTAGTGCAGTACGTGGTTGTGATTGTGTCAGAAAAAAGGAGCAAAGAGCAGGTCTGGTGGGACTATGAGATGCACACACACATGTACACATACACACAGACACGTACACACACACCCTTTCCCCTTCAACCAGATCTGCCATTTCTTCTTTCCAATTGTGCTGGATGAAAGTCTCCTGTTATAGCTTAAATTCTCCCAAATTCCTAGGCTGAAGCCCCAACCCCCAATACCAGTAAATGTAACCTTATTTGGAAAAAGGGTCTTGGCAAATGACAAGTTAGGATGAGGTCATGAGGTTGGGCTCTAACCCAGCCTGACTGTGTCCTTGTAAAAACAAGAAAGGTGGACACAGAGGTACAGAATGGAAAGGCATTTTGAAGACAGCGGGAGAGGATGGCCGTCTTCTCGCCAGGAACAGAGGTCTGCACAGACGTTCCTCCCAGCCAGCAGAAGGGGACGGCTCTGCCGATGCCTTGACCTTGCACTTCTCTTCTTCAGAAATGTAAGGGAATGAATCCCTGCTAAGCCACTCTGTGAAGGTACTTGTTGCAACAGCCCCAGGAGACTAATTTACCCTGATCCATACCTTTCCACACATTCCTTGTTGTTCTGTAGAAAAGAACCCACTCTCCTCATGTGCAGCCTGCCTGACAGTTGGGTATTACCACAAGTTCAAAACTGTATCAAGTATCAGAGAACCCCAAGGTCAGAACATCCTTCTTTTCCATGTCATTAACTAAATTATTTTTGTATATTAATTTTCCTGGGTAACGTTGCTTATATGTACTCTAAACCCAATGGATTCGGTCCTTGTTATAATAATGGTCCCTTTCTGGCCACATGCGGGGTGTTTCCATTTTAAATTGTTTTCCAATTAGTTGTATTGCCTTGGCAAATTAGATGGGAAGAATACAATTACACTCTTTCAAGATTCTGTCTTATTCCTCTGAGCCTGCTGCTGAAACTTTTTCCCTGAGATTTGTGAAAAGCTTTTCTCCCTTTCAAGATGCTCTTTTAAGCCAAAAATAGAGCTAAATAGCCTGCCATATATTTCTGCAAAATCAAAGGACTACCTCCTTTATGTAATTAAATACTGTTTAGCCGCTTGTGAGGTTGGAACAGACCTAGAATCTACCGCTTCCCCATCATGTCCCCTCAATGAAGCCATATATGCCTTATTCTGGTAAAAATATATACTCCTCCTAATAATGGCTAAAGACAAATTCTATAGCTGTAAAAATACAACAAACTAGCCACATATTATTAATCACATAGTTTGATACTGCTTGATGTACATCAGCAAATTGTAAAAAAATGCCTGTCTTTAGTTAATGACAGTACATTTTCTAGAACCCCCCAAACCTTTTGTGAAATGTTGGCTACAGTGTACACTCAATAACTGCTTGTCCATTTGAATTTTCTTGTATTTACATCATTACCGAGATTTAATAGATGAGAAAGTTGAGGTTCAATGTTCAATCTTTGTCTTTTTCTTTTTCTTTTTCATTTTCATTTTATTTTTCTTTTTTTCTTCTTTTTCTTTTCTTTACTTTTTTTGTTTTTGTTTTTGTTTTTGGTATGTGATGTGCATTTGCTTACTGGCTAGTAGGTTTAGGGGTCATGGGCATGAGACTTGGTGGCAGACACATACAGCATCTAAAAGTATGAATATCCCAGGATTGATGGGTACAGTTTTTATCTCCATACTTCCAGCATTAGCCAAATAGTGACATAGGCGATGTAAGCTCTACAACTGGTCCATCCGATGTAAATGCAAAGCACTATTTGAACAGGTGACAGTGCTTTGAATGTTTGCTGTGCAAGAGAACTTCTGGGATCCTCAGATCCTTAGGATTGATGCCGTGATTACGTGAGCTATGTTACAAAACCATTCAATCCCCCACTGCAGTGTTAGCAATTATTAACATCATTAATTATTAACATATTAATTATTAACATCATCTGGTTTGACCAAAGTCAAAAACAAGTTTGCCCTTGACCATTTCAAGCATCAACCTTAAGTGATAATATTTTTCTGACGCCTTTTTTTCTCAGAAGGTTGTCACATTATCTCCCGGAGTTAGCAAGGCTGGGGGAGTGCCTGGGTCATTCCTGAGGAGCACCACCTTTGTGAGGAGGAGAACAGGGTCCAACAAGAAGCTGGTCTCCCCCAAGATTTCCCAAGTACTTTCTGATGGAAAGGAAACAAGAAAATGGGTTTTCCTCTCTCATCCCCTTGGAGGAATCCCTTCTGTGAATCACTCGCTCTGTTGCTTCCCCCTTTCAAACTCCCTTCCCAAATAGGACAGGTAGACTTTCCTCACACAAGTTGTTTTACCTTAGGTCTGAACTAAATTACTTTATTAGCAGTAGACCTAGGATTTGCATTGAGGGGTGGAAGGAAGAAAAGGAATCAATCATTCACAAAATGCATTCGCTCAAATGTCAAAGGATGCCATGGGATGCTTGTAACACCATCCTGCCACACAATACAATTCCCAGAAATCTCTTCCAATGGGAATATGGGCCTCAAAATTGTGATCTGATCTCGACCAAAGTTGCACAGATGTGCTGAATAACACAGGAAATAGGTCATTTGCTGCATGTGTCTAAATCTTTCTTCCTGAAGGTCCACTGCTGCTCAGTAAGATGGGTATCATGTGTTTTCCCTGGATCAAGCTGTAATAATTTTTGTCTACCTGATCACCAGTCAAGTATTATTTAAAATACTACTTGAGGGGTTCCTGGGTAGCTCAGTCGGTTGAGCATAGTGTCCAACTCTTGATTTTGGCTCAGGTCATGCATGTTCTCACAGTTTGTGAGCTTGAGCCCCATGTCGGGCTCTGTGCTGAGCATGGAGCCTGCTTGCAATTCTTTCTCTCTCTCTCTCTCTCACTTTCCTTCTGCCCCTCCCCCATTCATGCTGTCTCTTCTCTCTCTCTTAATAAAACAAAATAAAAGATAAAATACTACTGGAAATAAAATGTTTTAACTTTAGTAATCCAAATAATAAAATAATTACAATCAAAATGTGCGGGAGAAATTGGAGGGAAAAGTGTGTAGACGTTATAATCAAGTAAGACATTTTCAGAATCACTTAGAGTGATTGTTACTTTTGTTTTTTTCTACCATTTCTCTATTTTTCTGAAGATTTAAGTCTAGAGGTTTTTTTATAAGTCAGATGTCGTGAGTTAAATCGACATCCAATAAATGCACCATGTTTAGTGACAGTTCTGTGAGTTTTAACAAATTGTGGTGATGGGTGACCACCACCAAAATCAAGACATGGAAGTGTCCCCATACCCCTGCCCCTGTCTCGGAGTCCTCCCCACTTCCGGCCACCTACAAAGTCTGATTTGTTTCCCGCCCCTTAGCTTGGCTCTTTCCAAAGAGCTTTGTCAACAGAATCATACAGTACAAAGCCTTTGGTCTGGCTTTCCCCATAGCACAGCACAAGTGACAGCCATCCATTTGTGAAGGGCTCAGCGGTCCTCCTTGTGAATGAGAGATATTGCATCTTATGCCTGGGGCACTGTTTAATTATTACTTATTTACAGTAGAAGACTTTTGGGTTGTTTCCAGTATTTTAAAATTATGAGTAACAGTGCCGTGAACACACACACACACACACACACGTACATATATACCAATTTTAGAGTGAACCTACTTTTTTTTCTCTTGAGTAAAATACCCAAGATCCCATCATTGGCCATGATGACAAGTGTATGTCTGAATTTATAAGCAACCCCCCACTGTGTTCCAGAGAGGTGGTACCATTTTACATTCCCATCAGCAACAAGTGAGGGTCCCATCTGCTCCACGCCCTCATCAGGGCAGAGTATGATCAGGTTTATTTCTTTTATTTTTTTATTTTTATTTTTTATTTTTTTAAATGTTTTATTTATTTCTAGGAGAGAGAGAGGCAGCGTGAGCAGGGGAGGGGCAGAGAGAGAGGGAGTCAGAGACTGAAACAGGCTCCAGGCTCTGAGCTGGCAGTCAGCACAGAGCCCGACGCGGGGCTCAAACCCACGTACCGTGAGATCATGACCTAAGCTAAAGTCGGATGCTTAACCGACTAAGCCACCCAAGCGCCCCTATTTTCTTATTTTTTAAAAATAGTTTGTTGTCAAGTTGGTTTCCATGTAACACCCAGTGCTCATCCCCACACGTATTTCTTTTATTTTTAAACTTTAGCCTCCTAATAGGCATATCATTGTGGCCTTAATTTGCAGTTTCCTAATAGGTGATGAATTTGGTCATCTTTTTATGTCCTTAAATGCCATCTGTATGATTTTAGTTATGAAATGTCTTCTCTAATCATTAGCCCATTTTTAAGGTTTTTTTTTTCTTATTATGCAGTTTTGAGAGTTCATTATGTATGTGCTCTGGACTTAAGTCCTTTATCAAATATGTCTTTGCCAATATTATGTCATACTCTGTGGTTTGACATTATTTTCTTAACAAGTTTTTTTGATGTGTTTTTAGTTTTTGCAATGTTCTGTTTGTCCATTTTTACTTATAGTGATTGTATTTTAGTGTCCTATTTCAGAAATCTTCTATTCCAAGATTGTGAGGGTTTTCCTCCTAAGTTCTCTTCTGGAAACTGTATAACATTAGGTTTTTATGCTTAATTCTAGGAACAATTTTGAATTATTTATAATATTAATTTATGGGTGGAGGTTTTCTTTTCATTTATAAATGTCTAATCGTTTGCAGCTCTGTTTGTAAAAGAGATTATCTTATTTGCATCGAATTATATATGTGCCTTTGTCAGAAGTCAACTAGCCACACACATGTGCGTTAACCTGTAGACCATCCATTCCATCCCCTGAGGTCTGTGTCTTACCTTTCGCCAGTATCATACTCTCATCATTACTGTAGCTTTACAATAAGCCTTAACATGAGAATTGTGAGTTCTGCAATTTGGTGGGGTTTTGTTTCTTTTTTGGAG
The DNA here is from genome assembly GCF_003009895.1 of Hyaena hyaena. Taxonomy (NCBI): domain Eukaryota; kingdom Metazoa; phylum Chordata; class Mammalia; order Carnivora; family Hyaenidae; genus Hyaena; species Hyaena hyaena. The sequence goes on from NW_024082518.1 coordinate 87,808, forward strand.
AGGTGTTTTACACTTCTGAGTTCTTTTGCTTTTCTCAGTAACGTTTATGAACAGCTTGTCTATTCCCACAGTTAGAAATTCTTCTAGAATTTTGGTTGGGATCCTAATAGATCTGGACTTCAGTTTGAGGATCTCTGGCATCTCCACAGAGCCGAATCTTCCAATCTATAAAGACATACCATCTCTTCACTTGTCTAGATCTTCTTGGATTTCTTTCATCATTGTTTTGGAACTTTCATGTACAGCTCTTGTGTGTATTTTGTTAGATAACCCTATATCTAATTATCCCTAAGGATAATTATTTTCTGAATATTCTTTCCTTGTTGCTGAATTAATATTATATTTTTAAATGGAAAACATTCTCCATTCATGGTAAATATAAACATACCAGAATCTCTCAAGTGGCAGAGAAAAGATTTTAAAGGCACACGGGGAAACAGAAATGACGTTGCATTTTTATTTTATCTTATGAATTGTGCTCATTCAACATGTTGTGTTTATAAGTGTATTATTAAACAATAAAAGTTTGCCTTTGAAATATTTAGTATAGATGTATACCAAATGCATATTTTTGAGTAAGAGACCTTTTTTAAAGTTCTAGAATAAAATTGCCTTTTCCTACCCCAGGAGGTTAGGAGCGGAGGTTGGAGGCAGTGCTATCTACCTATGCTCTTCCTGTACAGAGCAGGGTCCCTGGATGGAGGTTTGTTCTCACCTGAAAACTGCCCACTCCAGGGCCTCACTGTCTGCACTATCAGTGGCATAAAGAGATATCGCTGTAGTGCAAGACGCTTGGGCAAATGTAGAAGTGTGTCTCTGGTACAGAGTAACCAGCTCAGGACAATGGAGCAATTCTGGGGTCTCTGCGGGTGCTTGCTCCCAATTTTCTTATGGATTTGCTAGAAAGTAATAGAAAGTATCAGTCTTTTGAACAATCGTGCATAGAACTACTTAAACAATCGATCCGAAATGATTCTGGCAACTACTTAAATTGCTCATGATAACACTTCCAAGCTACACAATTGGACTGAAAAAAAAAAAAAAGAAACACCCTACATTTAGTAGAAATAATGATCCAATCATGAAATGCATGATGGCAGATGTTATGGTCAATACATGATATGAATGTACAACAAATATATAAATAGGACTTTACCCTAAAACTCACTCTGACAGGCATAATTCTCAAGAAAAAGATTTCTGGAAAATAGAAACTAAAATGGAGAAATTCAGACAGGTTTTTATTGTACATTACAGGTAAAGCATGAAATAAGTAAATAGATTTTACTGTAATCAGCTTTGAAAAATACTTTCTAAACAGATGTCCATCCATCAGCTTGTGTTCTCCAATCTAAGTCTGGTTTCCGAGGTCTTGTCTGATGGGCAGCAAGAGCTGACGGCCATGGGCTCTGACTGTTCCCTGGGGCCGTGGGGCACAGAGTGGAAGTCGCTAGAGGAAGATGAAGTCAAACTCCAGTGAAACACACACAGGGTGGCGGTAAGCTCTAGCTTGAACACGTGGATGAGTTAGTAAGGAGAAAGATGACTATTTTCTCTATATTACCATAAATCTACTCAACCTAAGTAGCAGCTCTAGGCACGTTCCTTTGGTGATTTAAATTCATTCATGCCATGGTCAGAAGGTTAAATTTTCATGATATATATTAAATGTGGGGAATTGAGTCAGGAATTGAATATCTGTTAAGAGTTCTCTCTTTTAGGGGCACCTGGGTCGCTCAGAAGGTTAAGTGTTCAACTTCGGCTCAGGTCATGATCTCACGGTTCATGGGTTCAAGCCCCACGTCGGGCTCTGTGCTGACAGCTCAGAGCCTGGAGCTGCTTCAGATTCTGTGTCTCTCTCTCTGTCCCTCCCCTGATCACACTGTCTCTCTCTCTCTCTCAGAAATAAATTTTTAAAAAATTTAATTAAAAAAAAAATAAATGTGTCCCCTTCTATGTGTTGCTGGATCACCTGCTTTTACTCCAACTGTAACATGTATACAACATTCAAATTACTGTTAACTTGTTTGTCTCTTTCTCATTGGAAAACAGGCTCCCCAGTGACAAAATTTTTTTTTAAATTTTATTTATTTTTTTTAATGTTTTATTTATTTCTAGGAGAGAGAGAGACAGCACGAGCAGAGGAGGGTCAGAGGGAGAGGGAGACACAGAATCTGAAACAGTCTCCAGGCTCTGAGCTGGCAGTCAGCACAGAGCCAGACGCGGAGCTCGAACCCACGAACCACGAGATCATGACCTAAGTGAAAGTCGGATGCTTAACCAACTAAGCCACCCAGGCGCCCCATCAGTGACAAAATTTTAAGGCTCATTCAGTGTTGTTTCCCTAGCCTACAGTGTGGAGCCTGCGACCCAGGGAGACTCAACACATCCTTTTGTTGAACTGAGTAAAATGCTCACTCCTTCCCAGGATGTCTGCCAGTGAGGCTTTATCCTGTGTCTTCTGTGCTCTGTCCATTCGATGCTTTCATCTCACCCAGATCCCCAGAAATGTCAATAAAGGTATGTTACTCTTTTCCTTCTCTCAGAAGTCCTTCCTGAAGTCACCAGTTCATGGTGGTCTTTCTCTTCCTGAGGAATCAACAGAACCTATTACTTAAAAAAAAAAAAAAGGCATCTTATTATACATCCTTTCTACCTTCTCACCACCACAGTCAGCTTATTATAATGCTAAAGGAAGGTTTTGCTTTACTCTCCAACCCACATGGACATCAAAGGATATTTTTTCTTTGTCACATGACTTGCAGTTACACAGTGTTTTTCAGACTTAGAAATATCAATTGTTTCCTCTGTAATCCTCAGATCATTAAAATAGCACAGCCATTAAAATGCACTGGTGTTTTGTTTGTTTCAGAGTCTGAAAATACACTCATAAATTGCTTGTTGATTTCCCATTTGCAAGCAATTCAAAGTCCACTCTTTGATGACAGCTGTGTCCCAGAACACGGAGACACACTGAACAAATTAAGAAGAATATATTATGCAACGTCAGTTTGACATTGATTTTTGAAGATGATCCCAAATATGGACTTGGATTAGGCCAACCCGGAGCCAAGCCCAGGAGCACCCATGTGAGCACAGATGTAAGGTCTGCAATTCAAATTTTCTTTTCCTTGAATTACAACACTGAGTTATGCAGAACCAAGCCACTGAAAGTTCATTAGCAATTTAGGAAATATAACCCATCAACCAGCCTAGTACTAGGGGACATCAAGTATAGACTGTGATAAGATGTTCTCCATTCTACTCTTGATGGCTCTAAAAGAGAGAACTCTTTTTTTTTACGTTTATTTATTTTTGAGAGAGAGTGAGAAAGAGAGTGATCAGGGGAGGGGCAGAGAGAGAGGGAGACACAGAATCCAAAGTAGGCTCCAGGCTCTGGAAGCCCTGGACCCTACAGTGTAAGGAGTAATCCAGAAACTTGAAGAAACTTACAACAATGGAAGCTGGGGGGGGGGGGCAGGTAGTGGGTGGTGAAGAGCGAATGACTTTGAGCCCCCCGATGAAACCTCACCAAGACACTCAGGTCATGTTGTGATGGCGAGTTCAGATTTGCGTTTGGAAACACTGCTCTGGTGGAGGGTGGAGCTACATCTACGTTCTGCAAGAGGGACACTCGGACAGGGACACGGGGATGCAGCAGAGACAATGGGGAGAAGCAAGTGTGTGGGAACCACAGGCACAGTCATTCTAGGGACACTCAAGAATGGGGACAGCGATCAAGCCTGACACCGGATTTCTGGCTTGGACTGGTGCATTGCTGTTTGTACAAAAGACATGAAAATCTTGAAGCTATGTTGTTCATCAAGCATCTAAATCAGGGAGAACATTTACATATATGTTCATAAACTATCTTGAGTTCATAATTTGGGAGTTACAAGCATACAGACATTACCTGAAGAAAGAAAAACAGGTGGCCACCCTTTTAAAAAACTTTTTTTTTTTACTGTTTTATTTATTTCTGAGAGAGAGAGAGAGAGAGAGCGTGAGCAGAGGAGGGGCAGAGAGAGAGGGAGACACAGAATCCGAAGACAGGCTCCAGGCTCTGAGCTGTCAGCACAGAGCCCGACACGGGGCTCGAACCCACAAACCGTGAGATCATGACCTGAGCTGAAGTCGGACGCTCAACCTACTGAGCCACCCAGGTGCCCCACTCTTTATTTTTCTTTAATTTATTCATTTGTCTTGAGAAAAAGAGAGGGAGAGGGCACCTGGTGGGGTGGAAAGGGCACAGAGAGAGGGTGAGAGAATCCCAAGCAGGCTCTGCACCATCAGCGCTGAGCTACTGGGGGGTTCAATCTCATAAACTGTGAGATCATAGCCTGAGCCAAAATCAAGAGTCTGACTCTTAACCAACTGAACCACCCGGTTGCCCCCTCATCCTGTTCTCTACAATCTCACACTTCGACCAAGAAGATTCCATAAAAAGGTCGCATTGCCCTAGGGAACCATGCAGATTAACCAGAAATTGATATGACTGTGCCCCACAAACTCAAAATGCAAGGTCTCTGCTACTTAACGAGAAGTATTCATCCACAAATAAAAAAAATTGTATCTAAATAAGGAATGTTATACTATTTAAATATGGATAAAGAAGAATCACTAACATAGGCCCCAAATCCTCTCAGTGAATCTGATGTGTGTAGTGTGAGCTGTAGCAGCAATGCCTGAAGCAGGTCAGAGATGTTGAGCAGGAAAGAGATGCCTGTGTAGACACAGAATCTACACACAAACAAACCCTACCTATGTTTGTTTTCCATCAGAAATGTCACAGATTGGGGGCACCTGGCTGGCTCAGTGGGTTAAGCGTCCGACTTCAGCTCAGGTCATGATCTCGCAGTTCGTGGGTTCGAGCCCCATGTCGGGCTCTGTGCTGACAGCTCAGAGCCTGGAGCTGCTTTGGATTCTGTGTCTCCCTCTCTGTGTGTGTCCCTCCTCTGCTCACGCTCTGTGTCTCACTCAAAATAATAATAATAATAATAATAATAATAAACATTAGACAATTTTTTAAAAAGAAAAGAAAAAGAAAAAAATTAAACAGGATTAGATTTTTTTGAAGTCTCAGTACTTTCTTAATACATTTCTTATACCAGCTCTTATCCTCCACAGAAGGGTCAATCAATAATAAAAGCATTTACCCTTGAGGTTGAAAAGGGTTTTAAGAGGTCACCACACCCAAATTCCCTTAGAACATTGATGCTTCATGGGCCGCCTGGGTGGCTCAGTCTGTTGAGCCATGAACTCTTGATTTTGGCTCAGGTCTGAGTCCACGTGGGGCTCTGCACTGAAGGTGGAGTTCGGTGTCCTCTCTCCTCTCTCTCTTCCTCTCTGCCCCTCCCCGGCTTGAGTGCTTGCATGCGCTCACGTTCTCAAAACAGAAAAATAACACACTGACGCCCCTTGTGTATCAGTAAAGATGAACCCTGTGCTTTCAATGACTGGACATCTGCTTGGGTGTGGATTTTAACCCTAGCTTGAGACCCTTTGGCAGAGGGTTTGGGAGCCAGATGTTTTTTAATTCAAATTCCAATGAGGCTAATTATTGTCTGTGCAGTATCTGATAGTTTTAATCCCATTAAAAAAACAGGGCTGATAATTTCTGCAAATATAACATTTTTAGTAACTTAGGCATATTCCTGGCATATGTAGATGTCTTCAGCCTACCCCACCGACCACACCACTTCCTGTCAGTAGAAAATAGCACCCGCCAGGGACTAGTAAGCACGTATATTGCAGTGCCAGCGGGGAGTTTCACGTTCTTGTGATTTCATGTACTTTCAAAAATGGAAAAGCACGGCTTCACACAAGGACAGGGTGCTTTCATTGCCCACCCCCAGGCGTGCCAGGGAGAAGCTGCAGAAGGGGACAGCAGTCGCCTCTAGTTCAAGTGGTGCTGTGGGACCGGGACTCCCTCACCAGGCTCAGTTGAGCCTGCTGGCTTCTTAATAAGTCGGAGGCAAGACTTGTTTCCCGGGATACATTTCATCATCCGCATGCACCATGGATTGCCACCAACCCTCGCAGAGCCAGGGCTTGGGCGATTTCCATCTGCAGAGGTAGGTACTTGTTTCCTGTTTGTGGCAGTATTTCCTGAGATTTCCGCTGATTTCTGAGCACTTTCTTCTGGAAAGCATAGAAAGGAAAACCCACGGAGAGTGACATGTTTCATCAAAGTGCTCTGGCCTGGGACAGCAGTTAGGAAGAGCCCATCCTAACCTAGCGCGCTTAATTTGTCTGAAGCCACTAGCAGTCCTGCCTGACAGAGGACTGGGGCGACTGCACAGCTCTGTGTAGATCTACGCTATTGGCGGATCGATATTTCCTGAGCTTCTGTATGAACTCCCATAGAGAGAAAAGCATCAGGACATTTATGAAAGCTAATGCAATATACATGTAAAATATCCACAAAAGGAAATTAAAATCTAATTTCAGACTTTGATATCCAATGGCTGTCTAAAAAAGCAAAAGGCACAACAAATTAAGCTGAAATAATCAACTGCTGCCTGAAATCATTGATTTGAATCACACAGAGCACATAATTGTCTCAATTGAATAAAGTCGCGATCCAAAACAATCCAGTTTTAATAACGAGGCATTTTAAATGAGTCACAATTATAAAGGCCCAGCTGCGACTGTATTCACCCTTAGACGAGAGTATAATCTTCTGTCTCTAGCAAAAAGCAATTCCATTTATCCTTTCCTGGTGCAAGAGAAATAAATAGGGATTTTAACAGGACCAATCTGTAGTAACTTTTATAGACTGTAAAACATCTTTATAATCATTCTGATTTAATAGCTGGAGCTACTAGTTTGTGCCTCCTTTTTTCCCCCCACCAGCTTGAGAATGATAATGCTGACACTAGACACATTTGGGAATTGCATATCCAACGTCTAGCTTTACTTTGAAGAGGTGGAGAAGGTCATGTTTAAAGCCATGGACTTGTGTGCGTGCGCTGGAAGAGATCTCATTATAGAGTATGGTTACGTGAAAATGGCAAATTTTTTGTGTGTTCAGACAAACTTGGGTGGGATCCAGGCTCTGTTAGTTACTTAATGGCTATTGGAGGGATGTTGGATGACTTACCTAACCTTCGTGGACTGGTTTGCTTAACTGGAAAGAAGAAATGAAAACAATATTTGAAAATGGCATCGTGCAGAGCTGAGCACGTGGATAGCGCCCAGCACGCTTTCATTTCCTTTCCATAAATTAGCCTGTGTGCTTTTTGTCTGTATAATGAACACTTACCACAGAGATGATACTCACAGCTTATTTATTACAATAAATTGTACAAATGGGAAAACAAAGGTTACAGATGTCAAGCAACAGCCTCAAGACCCCAGGAGACTAGGACTTAGCTGATTCAGGGTTTATAAAAATTCCTGAAAGACGAATCCTGGAGATCATCAAATCAGGGGCCTCTGGACACATCGTTGCAAAAATTTTTCATCTGGAAAATACTAGGACATGAGGCAGACCTCATTCACATGATGTAGACCATAGGCTACAGCTGAAACTTGAGAACGCCCTGCCAAAACCATGAATATGGTTTCTGGAGCACAGATTTGAAGAATACTATTGTTGTGGACTGAATATTTGTGTCCCCCCCCCAAATTCATAGGTTGAAATTCTACTTCCTAATGGGATGGTACTTGAAGGTGATGTTTTAGGGGCTGATTAGGTTATAGGGGTAGAACCCCTATGAATGGGATTATAAGAAAAGACCCAGAGAGCTTTCTTCTTCTCCTCCTCCTTCCTCTTCTCCTCCCCCTCCCCCTCCTCCTCGTCTCCTTCTTCCTCTCTCCTTCTTCCTCTCCTTCTTCCCCCTCCTCTTTCCTTCTTCTTCTTTCTTCTCCTCCTCCTCCTTCCCCTTCTCCTCTCTCTCTCCCTCTCTTTCTCTCTGTTCTCCACCATGCAAGGACACAATGAGAAGACATCTATCTGCAAACCAGTAAGGGCTCTGACCAGACACCAGATCTGTAGACACCATGATGTTGGACTTCCAGCCACCAGGACCTGAGAAATAAGTTTATTGTTCAAGGCTCCCAGTCCGTGGTGTATTTGTTACAGCAGCCAAGCAGACTTAGACAGGTGTTAGCAGAGGACAGTAGCTCCCCATAGACTTTAGCTCTCGAAGGACAATGTGGAGAAGTGAGATATATAAAGGCATTCCCGGATGAGGGAATCCTGACCTGGTCCCATGGCTTCTTGTTTAATTAGAATCAATGTATTTGAAAATGTGGGGATATTTCTACATGTCAGTGGAGTAAGAATCCATAGATCTCCCTGGGATCCTAAAGAAGCACCCTGACCATAATCCCACCCGCCATAAATGTCTGAAACTGCTGTGCCAGCGGGTCCTAGATGTGATGAATGACAGCGCCTTGCACTCAATGACAAAGTGACAGGGACCCCGTCCTCTCCACGTGGCCTTGGACACCCCTGCCATGGCAGGCCCTCACTAAATATTCCCAGAATCATCTGGGCTGCAGCTTCTGGAAAGATCATTCTTAGTCGAAAGGCCGTTTCTCACAGCATATTGAGCGCCTCTTAACACCCCTCCTACTTGGCCGAGGCACGCGTGTTTTCAGCGTCGCAAACGCTGTCTGCTGTAGCCTTGGTGGGATGATAGTTCTCATGTAATTTTTACATTACAAAAAGATGCTTTCATATCTAGTAAATCACCAACCACAAACGTTATAAAATGCATCCCAAAGCTGGCAGTTGGATTGATATTTTATAGGTTTTTCATCAGAGAATCCTAGTTCACCATTATGTCGTAGTTGTGAAATTGCTTTTCCAAACAGTTAAAGTCAGAAGCGTTTTGCTTATCATCATTGGAAAGCTGTTTTCTCTCTTCTCCGGGGTCCACTTGATCCCGGCACAGAGCTCTCGGTTCTGTTTCCTGCTTCCAGCCACTCATCTCCTTGTGGGAACAGCTAGAGCAGGTTGTCACTGACGAAGGGAAGGAAGGGGCTTCAAATCACTGAGGCAGGGGCTCCCTTTCTGGGCTGGCTGAGTCGCCTTGACCCTGCCCTGTGCGCACAGCGTGTGGGTCACAGTGGACAGGGCCTCCTTACTTGCGTCTCATCATATAATTTAGTAGGTCCTCCTAAGAGGGCTTAAGCAGACAGAAGAATATTTTTCTTAATGAAAGAGGAAGCAAAGGTCCCAACAGTGGCGGTGACTTACCAGAGTTAGCACAGCACACAGGAAGTGGGACAGCGCTCAGGTGAAGGCATCTTTCCCCTTAAGGTCTCTCCTCTGCCCACCCATGGGTCAAGGGACAGCTTCTGCACCTATAGTATCAGTTTCCAGTCAGGACACCCGAAGAATGCTTTTCTTCTTGTTTGGTTTCATTTTACATCAAGAGAATTTATTATAAACAGCCGAGAAGCACCTCAGCTTCTTCTGGCCATTGCAGAAGCACCTAGAAGACCACCTTGAGGGTGTGGTGTGGTGCAGAGGGCGGGGGTGGGGCTAGTGACACCTGGGAGCTGGGGGAGGTGCTGGAGCTGGAGCTCCAGGGGAGAGGATCACTAGCCTTGGAAACCCAGCACAGAGTGCATGTGTGCGTGTGCATGCATGTATGTGCATGCGTGCGTGTGCACACACGTGTGCTTGTACAGGTAGCAACTCTACCTGTTGGTTTCTTCAGCGTCTTCACCAAAGTAGTTGCAAAAGACTAAGAACATGTTCAGGGATGACTGGTTTTAATCACATGTTTTTTTTCTTACTTCCATTCTAGGACAGAAAGTAAAGAATCTTGTGCTCTGTCTTCTATACTCTTTTCTGTGATCTCTGACAATTTATGTTCATATCCTAATGATATTTAAAAATAACGAATTCATCGATGAGGGCTATTTCCATACCCAAGGGGAAGAGAGGAAAATCTTGTGCATCAACTACTTGTGGTTCTGAAAATTTATAAGACAATGGAATTATGTTACCTGGATTGCATGAGTAGGGCTAATTTTGGGTATTTCCAGCCTGAAGTGCACTTTGGCTTTCTAATGTGATGATGCCCATTTTGAACGCAGCAACATACAGTTGCAAAAGCATGGATATGTTTTAGGGCATATTTGACTCTTCAACAATAAATACAGTCTAGTTCAGAAAACACATTCCTAATGAAAATTGATCAATTTAATAAGTAAGACAAAATAACAGAAAATTTAATTTCTTTATAATGTAAGCCTCCACTTCACAGCCTGTGAAGGTTATGGAGAATGTATATCAATCTTTCCTCACATTATTCTATAACAAACATATTGTAATTCTTACACTATTTAGGAAAAGGAGTGCTGTAAATTTACGAAGTACTTCTGAATACTTGGTAAACATACAGGCTAAAGGAAGGAGTAGAGAGAAAAGCGAAGTAACAGAGGAAGGGAGGAGAGGTGAAAGGGGAGAAGGTGAAGTATATCATATTCCAGTTGCTCAAGGGAGGGATCCCAAACAACAAAGGGCAACATCTTTCTCCTGAGGCAATCTTGCAGCTCAGTGAGTTCCTTCCCAACAGTCCCCAGTGTTTACAGGTCGCTGGTTACCCAGAGAAAGGGGGGCACCTTGGCAATTCTGGAAATGTGCAGATGGCACCGGACGGCCAAGCCACGGAGAATCACTTCCTCCGTTGTAGTGTTAGGGATGTTTCCATGATTTGGTTCTGTGTTTGTCCTTAGTGGTTAAAACACAGGAAGTTAATCATATAATCTTTAAAAGTTAATACTGTGAAACGACACAATAATGTGTCCTTAACATGACTTTTTGGGTTCTGAAAACTGCAAATGAAGAGTATTGCGACGAGTTGGTAGAGATGTAGCTCCTCGTGGCTCTGGACCCTCAAGCCATCATCCAAAACCATTCCTTCCAACACCACACCACCACGGGGTGGGCACGCCCACGTCTGAGAGGCACAACTGGTGTCAACTGTCCTCGAAGAAAACAATGCCTGGGATGCATTACCTTAGCTTCAGAGATCTTCCTCCTCATGTACAAAGGGCCACTAGCAACACCGACCGTCCATGGTAGTGATGAGATTTACATGAGATAATGCTGTGTGAACAAATTAATGCCAGCTATATGTACCGTGTACTAAGTTAAATTCTATAGGGGACGCACACAGGAGAGAGGCAGCTGTGTTACCTGTTCCAGAACAGGGGCGTTTCAGTCCTTCCAGATATACAGATTATAGCTACAGGCGAAAGTGATATAGATGCTGGTAAGTAGTTTCAACAGAGGAAGCCACCCCAGTTGCTTAAGTCAGCAGGAACCCATTTATGGGGTTTTCAAGATAGACTTGGAAAGGTATCTTAAACGTAAACAGCAATTTGAGGGACCGTGAGGAGGAGGAAGGAAGACGATTTTGAGGAAGTATGGTGAAGCTTGGCTTCTTTAGGTCATGGCACGGTTTGATTGAAGTATTGATCCATGTGTGGGCTAATGAGGCGTGGGACTCACACAAATCGGTGTTGTGTTGTGAAGAGGTCGGAGTGCTGGCTAAGACACTAGGGCTTCATCTGCTAGAAAACATGGAATTATTACCAAATTTGGAATGGCGGAAGAGGTCGCCATGACTGGGACTAGACATGGAAAGACTAATAAGGAAGCTTCCCAAAGAATGGGTTCAGCACAAAGAGAGGGGGGGACGCAGTCATCCCTGCAAGAAAGCCTCAGACACCAGACACGTCTTCGTGCTTCCTGAGCGAGGTCTGGTCCCTTCACTTAAGCACAAATGGTAGGTGGTTTTCTCCAAGTCAACAGGCACATGCTCCTTTGCACTTCCGAGTTAGCACAGATCTCAAAAACAAAAACAAACACGAACTATTGACTGCATTTTGAAACTGATGAGGAAACAAAGATGGGGAAGAGACATTTGCAGAAATCATCAAGGAACTTGTGAGCTGAAGACAAAGGGAATCACACAGGTGCGGGGAAAAGTCCCTGTGGCACATAGCCTTGGACTGTAGGCTGCCTAACGTGCTTCCCTAAGGGCGGTCTTCCTTACCGCTTGCCATCTCCCCACACCTTTCTGTATTCCTCTAGATTCTGTTCCTTCAAAGAACAACCCCTGGATGAGACGCTGTCACGAAGGAATTGTCCATTATATTTTCAGAGCCTCCTTTGCATTTCTGTTGGTCCACGAGCAGAATAAAGGACAAGAGTGTCCACTGAACCCTCAAGGGGGCGAGTGTAGTGCTCAGTGGACCCTATGACCGTCGGCTCTCTTCCATGGGGACTCACTTCCCACACCATCTCCACGCCGAAGGACAGTTGTGCCCTGGGATCCAGGAGGCTGGGCTCGGAGTTCTTGCCCTGCCAGAGCATTTAGTTGGGCATCTGTTAGGTTAAAGTCATCTGGCCATTTTTTTAGGTCTAGGGAAGAAGGATTGGAATGACCAGAAAATCAGAGATCTCAAACAACCCGAGAATGCCCTCAGGGTGTATGAATGCACATACCGTGTGCATTTCCCAGGGAGAGGGGCCTTAGCTCTCAGCTTTTGTCACCTTATTTGGATTTTTGAACAAAAAGCTGACGATTTCCATCAATAGAATGTAATGTTTCCCCAGAAGAATGTGGTGTTGACAGCACAATTACTTTCATTTTCAAGTTCACTTTCAATTTCAAAAATGTCACCTGAGTTTTCAGATGAGTTCTCTTTTTCCTTAGAGTCGAATGGTTGTGTGATGTGGGTCTCAAAGCACAGAGTGTGTTTTCCTTTCTCACAACAGGCAAACTTTGGGGGACACTGCCCTTGGGGTGTGTTTCTCTCGATGTTAAATTGCCAACAATCCCACCAGACACATTCGCACCTGTAATCCACATGTTGCCATGCATACAGTTGTCTCCGCGGGGGTTCACACGTCGCTACCGCACAGCAAGTTAGTGATTCATTATGCCGTGATTTTTCTAAAGTAGGATAATAATAGAAAGTCTGCCAGCAGCTGTCAAGGCGGCAGGAACAACACGCCATTGCGAGGCGGCACTGCCTATGCTCGGTGTGCGGCTGGAGCGCTGCCAGCCGGGCTCACCTCTCAGATCAGTCTCGGGGTGACGTGGTAACAAAGCTGCAAAGCCCGTCCCAGCAAAGGGGATGCGTGACCCCATGGCAGGGACTTGCCCTGAAGGACCTGTTGTGGGCCAGAATAGCACGGTGACCTGGGGACAGAAGGCACCAAGACTTACAGCCACACTGCATGCCGCAGCCACACTGAGTGTGCCCTTCAAAGCTGCATTTCCCCTTGAAGAGGAAGCTGAGCCCAACTCCAAGCCGCAGCCAGGCTCAGCAGCACGCCTGAATGCAGCCGGTCTGACCCCAGAGTCACACCCCCCATAATTCTGCTTTCTACATATGTGTGTATTTTTCTGTCCTGCATGGATGTTACTGTGTTTTCTGACAGATTGTTGGCCCGTCTTTGACACAGTGAAAGAATAACCATTTGGGAAGCATCTGGGGACTGTTAATTGATATGAGTTGTATTAAGTACTGGTGCAGAGTAGAAAGAGTGTGGCCCTCCCGAGAAAAAGAGAGCTGGAAACGATGGCCGTAAACATCATCAGAACAAAATGAAAAGAAAGAAAATGTTGGTTGCTGGATGGCATCCAGTAAAATTGTGATTCAACCTTCTAAGAGGTCTCGAGCTCCAATTTGACCGAGGGAGGAGTTGGCCGTGAAGGGCTGCAAAGTCAATGCGAGTAGTGGAGAGTTCAGCAGCGAGATTGGAAGATTGGAATTTAACAAAAAATAAGACAATAAATTCTAATGCATGTATCCAAACCAGTGGCATATTGAAAAGAGGCTTAGAGAGCAAATAACTTGTGCGTGGCGGCCTAACTTGTTTGAATACTGGTATATAATTCCTTCCTTCCTTCCCTCCCTCCCTCCTTCCTTCCTTCCTTCCTCAAGTTTGTGAGTAGATGAGGCATGGAACTTTATGTTGATATTAAAACAGTCTTTGTAAATAACCCAGAGAAAGTCTTGGGAAAGCAATCAAGTTGAAGTCAACATGGTAAACACTTGGTTTGTGGAGCTCAGGTACCTCTCGGTATGTGGCCATCATATAAAGCCTGCAGCCCAATATGGTGGCCGGTCCCTCCAAAGCTCTGTCCCTGACCAGCTGCAGGCTGCCCACCCCCGAGGACCGGAAGCTGAATGTCTGCCTCATGGAAAAGTGGTTCTTCTGCCACTACTGACCCTCTTCCTGTGCCCCCCCAGATCCCCCCTCCCCCCTTCCCCCGCTCCCCTCTCCTCAGCTTGCTTCTCAACCACCCTATCTCTGTCCTATCACTCAAATTAACAACTCCTTCTGTTAAGAATGTCTGGTTTTCACGGTTTCCCCCAAAGTGGTGAGATTTCCGTGAGCCCCTGGTCGGCAGCCCCTGCCACTCTCCGTGGGGCTCCGAGCTGGGAGACACCCGCAGGCCCTGCTCCTGGCTCCTGACCCGCAGAGATGCAGGTGCGCCTCCTGGACTCGGCTGCCTGTAAGATCATCCTTTAAGAAACCGAGTCTATGGTGAAGGCCAGGATCCTTCAGCGGATGCTCGGCCCACAGCGGCTTCTAGAAGAAAGAGCCAAGAACTCCTATGGAGCATCCACTCTCAGAAACATGGATGCGATTTTTGCCTTATCATAGGATGAGTAATTTTTCCAATTAAGAAAATTCAAGTTGAAAATCTGTATCTTAATTTTCACCCGAAGTTCCTCTCATTATCGCAGATGTGCAGCACATCTATCTGCGCGTGTCCCCTTCCCACAGCCCCCCAGCAGCACGTGTACGGGCGTCCACGGTGAGGACAGTGCCTTGAGAAATGTGCAAAGGCTCCGGTTTGACGGAACACCCTTTCTTTCTCTCAGACAAGAGAGGCTCCAATATCAGCTGTCATTTTGGAAGGAGGGGACCGTGCTGAGAATTTCAAATTTCTGGAATGAAACAGGGCAGGCAGATGTTCTATTGTTACCACGGTTAGCAAAGAGCTCGGCTCTTGCTGTGGTAGAGAAAACAGTACTTAAGACAGCCCGGGTTGGGGAGACGCTCGCCCACCTCACCCCTACACCCTTGCTCCTACAATTTCATGGATGTGCCTGGCCCCCCGACTCCCTTCTGGACAAACCTGCGAAGGTGGGGCTTGCAGAAGAAAGTCCTAAGAAAAATAAAAAGGAGGCCACGAACTATGCTCAGCTTTTGGCCAAAAGAGGGAGGTTGGGGAGAACTCCTTCCTACCTCTCACCCTGAGTCAAAATGAGATTTTCTAATAAGAACAAATAAGATCAGACATCAAAAATAAATAAATAAACAAATTAGAAAGAAAGAGAAAAAAAGAAGAGAAAGCAGATGGGCAGAGCTGCACGCTGTCCTGGCCACCTGCGGCTCTGGACCAGACTGATAATAACACCTAATCACACGCCTATCAGGCCCTTATCAGGCGGGGGTGCGCCTGCCATCGCTTGGTATTTGGGTCACGTCTCCTGGTTCCCAGCACCAATCTGAAAATGACAACATTCACAGCTATTTTTATTTCTCTCCAATGGAACAGCGAGATTTCTTCCTCTGCTCTTTCCCCCTTCCTCACATATATTCCGGGATTGGCCTCTGGTTGAACTCCTTTGCTCCAAAAAAGTGCTTTCCTCTGTGGATTAGCACAGCAGCAGAAAGGCTCTCCATTTATGAAAACTGTGAATTCATACGGCAGATAAAGGTGTCTTCGTGTAAAGCTGAATATTCCAACGGAATGCTGAATTGCCCATTAATGAAGAATGAAATTGTTAATCTTCCAATTACCCATCTTGGAAACTCTTCAAGCTTCGAGTTGGGTCACTTAAAATAAAAGGAGAGAAGCCAATAGTCTATTGGAGGCAAGAAAATGTGATTGTAAAAGCACATGCTTGTGTGTCAGCATGAATTCACCACAGGCATACAGGGGTCTTCCAAACCACTTTTCTAGCTGCACATAAAGCATGTGTTTGCTGTTATGGGGGAAAAATGCATTTGCATTTGCTTTTAGTAAGGTCACGATTCCCCCTGAATTAGTTACTGTCACGTCCATGGATTTCATTAGATCAGTGTCTTCCGGAAAGCAGGAGGCGGCTGAGGCTGGCCGGCCAGCCTCTCCTGGTTACTCCGTAAATTACAGTCGGGGCTGGCTTCTCATAAGCAAAATGCAAAATAATTCATGGGTTTGCAAAACCCATCCATTTCTAAAACCAGTTTGACAATGGTTATAGCATTTTCTTAGCACCAGGAGAAAAGCTTTTTCTTGCTCCTTGTGAGATGTGAATGTGCACAGCATACAGAAGGAGAGGAGGGGCGGGGACTGATGAGCCTGCCCTGGGAGAGGAGAGAACAAGCAGACACTTAACCTGGAGGAGGCGTGGGGGGCAGGGAGCTCATCATTATATTTGATGGCTGAAAAGCTAGAGTGCAATGCAACAATCCCACCAACTCTTCTCTCTCCTCCCCCAAACTAGAGTAAGCACCAAGGGGTAAATATTCAAGGAAGAAGATTTTAGCTCGAGGCCATGGAAAATCTTCCAAGAGAGCTATCTGTCCACGAGCTAAACGGCCGGGGAAACTCTGAGGCAGACAAAACGTTGCTTTCCTGGAAATATGTGTTTCTCTGCTTAACAGCGGTTACTACCCATGGGGTGGGGGCAGATTGGGAAGAAAGAATCGTCACAGAGAAAAACGCAGATGAGGAGAGTCCCTGTAGGAGGTGAGGAGGTGCAGGAGCACCCGCGGGAGCTCTCCATGGTGGTGGGAGGCGGTCAGAGCCCGGGCTGGCCCCTCCCTTCCCACGTGTGGGTCATAGTCAATTCTGGTTAGGCATTTGTCAGAGCAAATCACCAACATAAAATCCATTGTATAAGAGTAATCATCAGATTTTAAATTAATTATGGGTTGTGCTGCCAAGTGGTGCAAACCAACTTTTTTTTTTTTTTTTGGTTTTAACAAAATGCACACGATTAAGAAGTTGGCACACTGATTTTTACCTCTGCCCATCATAAGCAAATAATCACATGAAATCAGATGGGAAAAGGATTTCCTAAAGTTACATACCATTGTAGCTTTACGTACTTTTTTCTTATTTTGAAAGTTAAGTATTTATTTTAATGCATTAGAAAAATAATTCCTATATAAAACTTTCCATAGATAGTTTTGCTTTGATTGAAGCTAAAGGTAGAAATGGGGTGCGGGGACACCTGGGTGTCGGTTAAGCATCCAACTTTGGCTCAGGTCATGATCTTGTGGTTCGTGAGTTCAAGCCCTGTTTGCTCAGAGCCTGGAGCCTACTTTGGATTCTGTGTCTCCCTCTCTCTTTGCCTCTGCCCCTCTGGTGCTGTATCTCTGTCTCTCAAAAAGAAACCAACGTTAAAAATATTTTTAAAAAGAAAAGAAATGGGGTGCCTGAGAGCTAGCTATTAAATGAATATTCATCCTGTCTGTACCAAGAGAAGAGGTACAATAGAGGCTAGTCCAAAAACAACAGAAGGCACAACCATGGGATTAGGAAAAGGCCCCACCTATCACTAAAAGGGATCATGTTTTACATTTATATGGGAGTAGTTTGGGGGAATGATAAAAATCGAAGCCATGTTCATTAAATAAAATCATATTTAGGCTTGTTCCTATTAATGTTTGATGTGTTGAAGGTAAACTTAACTTGTGTTTTTTATTTGCACTGAAACATTTTTAAAAAATGAAGGAATAATTTAGAAACTCTTGCAACATTTATGCTTGTTACTTAGAATCAGCACCTTTACATCACCACATTTAACATTCAACACCGTCAGATCTGACACTGCTTTGAGCAGAGCCAGCTGCGTAATTGTAAAGCGCAGCGCAAAATGAAAACATGCGCCTCGTGTTCAAAGAGCAGAAAAAGATCTTGCCATTAAAGAACTAAAATGTAAAGCTTTTCCTCCCTTCTGTGGTCTCTTTTTCAACTTACAGTAATTTTTGCTTCTTTAATGCACTCAGTAAAGAAAATAAATTATAATTATTAGCATATATCTTTATGCTAATAGCATGCATCTTTATGTACAATCTTTATATTGTACAATGCTAATTTTAAGGCTTTAGGTGCAAATATCAGAACATTTAATTGTGTGTGGAACCACCGAAATTGTCTGATTAATATTCCATAGCTCATACATGCGTCTGTATTTCACTCTTACCAAATCAGTGGAAATACAGCAGAAAACTAAGAACTGTTTTTATGTCACTTCTTGATGTTCACATCTCCTACCAATCTTTCCCTTCCTTGTATCATTTTCAGTGCTAAGTAGTTGGCCAACATGGAGAAATGAAATGACAAAGGAAGGCCAAAATATAGGCTCTTTGGTCATTCCTCTTCCCTTATATACCACTCTTCCCTTATATACCACCTTCTTTCTAGCAAATTCTGGATTTCACAGAAAGCATGGCCACTTGGGTTGTCAGCATCCTATTTACTCAGTAGTAGACTTAACATGCTTAGCCTGTACTGATTTGTACGGACATATTTTTGTCTCCCTGAAATCCCAAACCTACCATCGTGGGTTGTCCACAATCCTGTGCCCGTGGCAGCATCACCAACACTTCATGAGAATGAGGTGGCAAGACACAGAGGGGACCATGTTGTTTGTCAATCCTCTGATTGCCTGCTGGCTACACTGTCCCACTGGACTTCACTTATAAAACACGAGCTCAGAGATACCGTGATTAAGAATTCTAACATTAACAAAGCCTGGGGCCCATCTGAGTATGGGACCCCACGGAACTGCCTAGGTTGAATTTCAGCCATCTGACCCTGGCATGGAGAGAAAAGGGCTAACCACAATTCCAATAAAGTTAAAACACTGACAAAAAACATGATGCTTTAGTGTCAGAATCAGACTGTTGAAAAGCTGGAACCATTTTCTAAAAAAAACCCCTGCTAATGGTAAAGTTATTACTGTAGACATTTTATAATGCTCTTTTCAAAAAAAAAAAAAAATTCTGTTGATCTATACTCCCATGTCATGACCTGGAGTCAAGAACAAGGTACACAGAACAGTTACCAAACACTGGTGCCAAGTCTGTTAGTTACCGCTGACTTATAGATAACTCATGCTATTCCCTGAAGGAGGTAAATTATGAGTCTTGCTAAAAGTTTAGCTGGTAAACCTTCACTGAAGTATCCGCTACCACCTAAATGTGCGGTGTGGCCAGGCATTCAATCTGCTTGTACCGGAGTTGATACAACATGTCTACATGACTTTGGACAATGCTCCCATATCTAATTTTGAGCAAAAGCCTTCTATCATCTTGTCTGGAGATGATTCCTTTCAACAATTAATTCTTCCCTGTCTTGTAGCCAAAATAAGATAATCATATATTTTTTCATGACATGGACCATGCCTCACCCAGCTACCTTGTAGGCTACAAAAGCAAATGGAATATGGTAAATGAAAGCAGTCTCACTGAAAAGCAGTGAAAATGGCAATCTTAGGTTATATGTATTTTACTATAATAAATGAAGTAAAAAAAGGCCAGTTGATCCTGTGTTTTCTGCTTTTCAGACGATTATATATGCATCATAACATGTGTACATCAACATATTTTTTGCATAGAAATACCAAGTGGCTTATTCTCATGTTTTCAGGTACGGCCTTGGAGCATGGATGAACAAGGTGCCTGCCTCTGCGCTCCAGCCCAAAGCCTCTGCCGAGTTCCGTCCTGCTCTTTGAGGAGAACTGTGTACTTCCTAGTGGCCCAGTCAGTATTGTTTCTTGTATCTAATTAAAAGGGGGATAACTATTTCACCAAAGCTGTTATAAATTTGGTACATTTGTGAGGAGTACGTAGCCGAGCTCCCCCGCCATTATACGTGATGAATATAATGCACACTTTCCCCCGTGGCAAGCTTCCTGGAGTTCAGAGGGCTATTGCTATGACTGTCTCAATTTTGCTTTGAACTTGCTATTGCATTGATTTTTTGTTTTCTGTGGCAATAAAGGTTGCCTTGCAAATCTCAAGCTGTTTTTTCTGCACAATTCAGAATTCTTGAATCCCTTCCTTCCTTCATCACCTGCTACGGCTGTGATTTTGCGGTTCCGAGGATGTGAGCTGGAAGCCAGCCCAGGGCAACACCATTCTGTCTGAGGTCTCCAGTGGTGACCCAAACACAAAGGGTCTGTCCCCCCGTGGCTGCACCCAGGCGCCTTGCCAAGACCATCACTTCACCACCACGGGGAGTCCCATTGCCGGCTGCACCACAGCCAGCCTTTTCTGTCCTGAAATGACGTCCCAAAAACCAGCTTCACCAGGCTGGCTCTCAAGCTTGGCCTCTCTTCCTGCCGGGTCTATAGCATGACTTCCCTTTCTGCTCAGCTAGGGGACCCTGACCCACAGAGACACTTGATTCTCCTTAGCTGGACCACCTAGGCTCCTGAAGATGCAAGGATTCAGGTCTAAACCACACATCCACTTCGGGGTGTACTGTGTCACAGGGATTAGGGACACAAATACAGGGAGTTTCTGAGAATTCTGTGACAGTGATGTAGGGTTTTAACTTTCCTTTGCATTCATGGATTACCTAGAATCAGACTGAGAAGACCCCAAGGCAGCGGATGTGTGTCTTCTTTGGTCAATGCTGGCATCCTGTGGGTGAGACAGACAGCTGGATACATTCATCTAAAATACAACCCTTGATGGGACTCCTGGCGGGGGGGGGGGGGGTGTCAGTCAGTTAAGCATCTGACTTCAGCTCAGTTCAGGATCTCAGTTTGTGGGATCAAGCTCCGCATCAGGCTCTGTGCTGTCCAAAGTGAGCCTGCTTAAGATCCTTTGTCTTCCTCTCTGTCTGCCCCTCCCCCCCTCAAAAATAAATAAACATTAAAAAATTACAAAAGACAGCACTTCAAGAGAAACAACAACTCCACAACTCCCTCAGTTGGGCTTCCAGCTAAGCTGCCTGGTTGGTCTAGGGAATGGGCGAAATGGTTCTTTCCATGGCCAGCCCCCGACTCTGGCTCTTTATTCCCATCTGGCTAACTTAAAAAAAAAGAGGGGGGGGGCTCTATTTCATCCGATCTCCTTATTTTTTACAGGATGAAGTTATTCCTCTCATCAGCAGGAATATTTTATTAGGGCTCTGACTCTTCTAACGCAAACAGCCAAACACACACACGTGGCTATTTACACAATTTTTCATTGTATGTGTGTCAGTCACTTCTGCCTCTAGGTATTGTTCTGGCACACAAAACCACCAAACTGTGCAGGATAATACCATGCAATATTAACACTGAATAAGCATATTAAAATTTTAAATCAAGCACATCTACTAATTGCCAGTGCGTTCCTGTAATAACAAAACGCTTAATTTTCTAGGAAGTTGTAGTATTACTAACAGTACAACAATGCGGTCTAATTTGGCCCTGTTTAGAAACGTGGTGCCAGTGAACTTCGTGCTGTGTTGTCATTGGCCAGAAGCCACGCAGTCAGCGCCGCACAGGTCCAGAGCTCACTAGTGGTCTGCGGGACGCCACACCGGGCAGAGAGGCCACAACGGCCCTGACGCCTTCCTGTACGCTCTTTCTGAAGACCTACAAACTTCTGCACCGCTTATGCAAGATGTTGTGAAATTTTTTCAGTTTAGTGATTGAAAGCCTGTGGTGAAGATGATATTACATTGTGGGATAGAAGCCCTAAATGACTACAATAGAAAAAATTTAATACTTTAGAAAATCACATATTAAAAAGAAAAAATATATGTATTATTTTACCATGGTATTGGCATTGTTTCCTTCAAGTCTGTTGTAGAATGCTAGGAATATATTCAGAATGACTATACACACATATACGTATATACATATATGTGCACACATACATATATGTGTATATACATATACATGGTCATATAAGTGTGTGTGTATATTTTTTTTCCAAGTAGGCTTCACACGCAGCTCAGAGCCCATTGTGGGGCTTGAACTCACAATCCTGAAGTCAAGACCTAAGCTGAGATCAGGAGTTGGATGCTCAATGGACAAAGCCACACAGGTGCCCCACAAAATTCTTAAAGATATTCTTTAAGACTTTATCAATTCAGTAGTATCTTCACTTTTCCCACCAAATGTTTCCAACTCGATGGCATGATATGCGTATGTAAACGTGGATTTTGTCATTTGCAGCAGCTCATAATGATGTAGAAGCGTTATGGTTTTATGAAGGACTGAATCTTTATTGTGGATAAAGCATCTCATGAGAGACTGATTTGTCAAGTCTATATAAAAAAAAAAAAAGAATTAAAAGACCATTAAACTTTGGGAAGAAATGCCAAACTATGTGTCTGTTCCACGTGGCAGCCAAGTCTCCCCACTGCTGCTGGCGGTGAAGGGAGTTGCACAGGCTCCCTGGTCCACGTGTTAGTCGAAGAGGTGACACAAAGCGACAAGAGCCCCTTGGATCTCAGACTGGCTCAGGTCCTTCCTTGTGGCCACAGGGAGCAGCGCAGGCAAGCCTCTGCACAGCCACGATGATAATAATCACAATTTGTTTATAAGAGGGGGGGGGGAATAAACCCACGGAAGGAAATAACCAGATGTGCCCAGAAAGTGTTGGCATGATGATTGAATCTGAGACCCCAAGTCCACGGCGTGAGAAGTGGACAGAGAGAGCAGGGCTGAGCCTGGTGGGGTGGACCGTGTTGTGAGGGAGCCCCCAGGAGCGGGGCTGGGTAGGCAGTCCAGGGCACCCTCTGTGGGAGGTCACTGCACAGGCCTCTCCCAGCTCCTGGTAGACTACCTGGAGGCGGTGTCAAGCATTTATGGTCTTCCTCTGCTGGAAGACATCGTGGTAGGTCTCTTTATAGATATTTTTATTTGTTTTCATGAAATACTTGTTATTTCCTGAGTTTATACGACAAAACTGGGGCACTTTTCTGTGCCCAAAGTGACAAAGCTAATGAGAGGCAAGGCGGGTGTTTCAAACTTGGGTCCACCCGAATCCAAATCTTTCCTGAAGAGAATGTAGACATCCCTTCCCATTTCCATCCAAGTGTCCTTGTGCTTTATAAAGTCAATAGAAACACGTGATCAAACGGCAGGAGCACATTAAGAAAACACCTCTCTCCTTCCCTGGGCTATCTTCAGAGTGATTCTAGGATAAAAGAGGTGGCAGAGCCCTGTGTCCCAGAGCCAGACCGTCAGGACACTGTGCTGGACGTGCACCTTTGACTCTGTTTCTTCGTGCGCAGGATGGAGATCACAGCAGGGTCTGCCACGGGGCTGCTGTGCGGAGGGTGTCAATTCGTCTACGGGAGGTGTTTACAACTGTGCTTCACACGGACGTACAGAGCTGCACATTCTCATACGATGATGATGACGGTGATGATTGTGCTTCCTGTGTCAGCTTGAAACATGTCTCTTTGTCCTTCACCCCGTCAGCACTGGAGCGCAGACCTAGGAAGCCCATCTTCATCTTATCTGCTTTAGGCTTGTCTTGTTGCGTTCTGAAGTGGTCGGAGTAAGGACACAGAGAATTATTAGAGATGATAAGAGTAGGGTCATCACATACTTAATACCTAAATTATCTCTTATTTATTAAATTCATTACTAAATTATTTATTACTACTTAAATATTGAATATGTAGATAGATTTTTATGTTTGTCAAATTGTCATGAAACTTCAGTTGATCCCGGCCCCAACCCACGTGCAGAGAAAGTCAGAAGAAGGAAAGGGAATGGATTTCAAAATTTACTTGGGCATCAGGTTATTCCTGAAGTGAGTCAAGGAGTCAGACAGGGAGGGAATGGCTTCTAACAGTGCAGCTGGGACCCGAGCCCAGGGTCCTTGAGTTCTTCGGCACAGGGTACCACCTCCATGAAATTGTATCTAGACAAAGTGTCCCATGTCCTTATTCTTTGTAGTAAAAACCTCACACCAAAGGGATCACTTCTTCATCATTATCTTAGCTGAAGCGGCGGCCTGCTGAGCAAGGGGGTAGAATGACCAACTATGTAATAGAAAAAAATATACACGCGTGGTGTACGTGGGTGGCTCAGTCAGTTAAGCATCCGGCTCTTGGTTTTGGCTCAGGTCATGATCTCCCAGTTCATGGGATGGAGCCCTGCGTCAGGCTCTGTGCTGACGGTGTGGAGCCTGCTTGGGATTCTCTGTCTCCCTCTGTCTCCACCCCTCGCTCCCTCTTTCTCTCTAAATACATAATAAACATTAACATACTTTTAAAAATATACACACAATGCCAACATATGAGCAGTTTCTTGCACATGACAAGAGGGGCCTCCAAATGAGAATTTCAGATTGTTAGTAATGTAAGTTTTTGGGACTTAGGACAGGCAGTAATTCCCCCCCGACCCCAACCCTTTAATGGCCCACTTGACAATTTACTCTTTGCTCTGGTAAGGTACTCATCTCGTTTTCCTATAGCTTTATGAGATTTATCTCATAGAATATGTCATGGCTTCAAGTATATTGTCAAGATATTGACATAAACTATAATAAAGATTTTTTTTTAAGTTATGACCAGGTTTTGAAGGAGTTTGCATGTTAAGGAAAAGAGAAAGTTGAAGGATTTTCTGCAGAGGCAAACAGGGGAGTGCTGATAATGTGCACAAGGCAATTCTATTGGACCCTTGAAGTCACACATCAATATACTTGTTAATAGTAAAATATTTGAAAATGCGTGTAAGTGAAATGTCGATAAAAATCACCTGTATTTTCTCCACCTCAAAAATAATTACAGCTATTAGGATAAATACTATTCTGGATCTTTACGCCTAGGTTAATATAAATGGGCTCATAGTGTGCAAACTCTTTTATAAGCTTTATTTCGATTTCATTCTTTATCTTTATATGTGGTTACATTTATACATAAAATACAATCCCAAGTGACTGCTTCATATCCCATTTTAGGTATGCACTACCAAATCTCTACTATTAAGCATTTTGTTTTCGATATCTCATTATCATAAACAGAGTTTCAGTGAATACCCTTGTTGGTAGATCTATACATAAATACTTATTTATCCCGAGGATAAAATCCCAATAATGGAGGATCTCTCTGTGCGCTGATATGACTAATGCTTCTAAGAAGGATATCGAATGAGCCTCCACAAAGGCTACCGCCTCCCTCTCGCCAGGGCGTGGGGTCCCTGCTTCCTCTGCTCTCCTGCCTTCATTAGATCATTTCAAAACCCCATGTACTTAATGTGTAAAAGTGCTGTCATGTTTTGATGACAATTTTCGTTGAAACTATATACGTGTGTGTGCGTGTGCGTGTGCATGCGTGCGTGTGTACACCTCCCTGTGCCCACGAGGATGGAGATGTGCAGGCGTATGCATTTGCACACACACGTAGGTGCACCTTCAGTTTCCAACCACGTACTTTGAAGAGCATCACAGTTCAAGTCATGTAGCGGGTTGTTCTGTCAACAGACGCACCATCTGGGTGGGGGCGGAGGAGGGGCACCGGGCCCCGTCCTTGTGTGTGGACCAGGGCCGAAATCCAGGTGACCCTACCTGATGACATCAGCTGTGCAGAAGATGAGGGACTCCAGCAACCGCTGCCGACTTTAATGTTGCTGTGTCCTGGGCTTCGTGAGAGCCCTTCATGTTTCTCCTCAGGGGAAATATTTCCTCAGTTTTACTTCACTGTTACTTTTAGAAATGGGACCCCTGGTGTGTCCAGGGGCCTGTGGGCTTCCTGTAGACGCACGGGCTTCCACGCCGGGTGTCACCTCAGCATGAATGATCGTTTCCTGTAAGACCTGGGGAAAGTGAAGAACTTATGTCTGAAATAAATTTTGAGTCATAAAATCCTCTAAAACCTGTCTCTTATCTTACAAAAGATCTGCTGGAGGTGACAGTAGCCTCCCTCCTCCCTTCCACACGCTGGCGCGGTGCCCTGGGGCTTTCCTCCTCTCTCCATGCTCCCCTGAATCTGTCCCCAACGGATAGCAGTTCAACTGTCCTTCCTGCTTCCATCCGCTGCCGTCAGCAGGGTGGGCCGTGACCTGGGTCACGAGGAGGCGGCAAGGCTTTTGCGAATGACAAACCTCTGTGGTCACAAGTGTGTATTTTAATTTTTTTGGTTTTTTAAAAATGTTTTATTATTTATTTTTGAGGGAGAGACAGAGAGAAACAGAGAAACAGAGAGCAAGCAATGGAGGGTCAGAGAGAGAGGGAGACACAGAATGGGAAGCAGGCTCCAGGCTCTGAGCTGTCAGCACAGAGCCTGACGCGGGGCTCCAATCCGTGAACCGTGAGATCATGACCTGAGCTGAAGTTGAAAGCTCAACCGACTGAGCCACCCAGGTGACCCACAAGTGTGTATTTTAAAAGGCCAGTTACAGGAGTGCCTGGGCAGCTCAGTCGGTTAAGCATTCAATTCTTGATTTTGGCGCAGGTCATGATCTCATGGTTCGTGAGATCAAGCCCAGCATTGGGCTCTATGCTGTCAGCTCAGAGCCTGGAGCCTCCTTTGGATTCTGTCTCCCTCTCTCTCTGCTCCTCCCCTGCTCACAGTCTGTCTCTCTCAAAAATAAATAAAATATTAAAAATTAAATAATATTTAATTTAAAAAATGTAACATTTTTTAAAAAAATTTAACAAAATAGGGGCACCTAGGGGGCTCAGTCAGTTAAGCGTCCGACTTCGGCTCAGGTCATGATCTCACAGTCTGTGGGTTCAGGCCCCACCTCGGGCTCTGTGCTGACAGCTCAGAGCCTGGAGCTGCTTCAGAGCCTGTCTCTCTCTCTCTCTGTCTCTCTCTGCCCCTCCTCTGCTAACACTCTGTCTCTCTCTCAAAAGTAAATAAAAACATTAATTTTTTTAATTAATGAAATAAAAGGCTCATTACAGTTACTAATTTATTCCTGTTCTCATCTGACACCATTTCCGTAAGTAAGCATTCTCATTTTCTCCTTCTCACTTGTAACTCTGGCTCCCCCTGGGTCTAGGGTGACCTGGAAAAGGGCTGGCAGAAGGCTACTCCCCCAAGCCCAGCGCTGGGGACTCTCCTGTGGGCTGTGCCCTGGTTGCCTTCATAAGAGCACTGGACCGAGGACCAGTTCCGGGGTCCGGCTTTTGTTCCTTCTGACGTTATCGGTTCTAGGTGTTTGCTGTGCGCACATGTAGGACTATGTGCGCACGTGTAGGAGTGTGTGCGCACACGTGTAGGAGTGTGTGCACACATGTAGGAGTGTGTGTGAACACATGTAGGCATGTGTGTGCACACGTGTGTGTATGTGTCCACTGTGTCGGCACACGAGTTCTGCGCCCAACAGAATAAGCACCTCTCCTTTCGACGGGGTCTGCTTCCTTTTCCGCCGCCTCCCTGCTTCGAGAATCCTCTTGGGCACTCCTCATCCTCACAAGGAGATGCGATGTGGCCTCAGGACTGTGCCCGGGGCCCGTGTCTCTCGGCTGGATCCCCCTTGGGTTCCTCAGTGCCCTCCCGCCGGCCTGGGCCGTGTTAGCCAGGCGTGTGCCTCCAGGAGGGCCGGGGGTGGGCTCAGTCCGCAGTTTGTCTTCATAATTCTCCGAATACAGGGCCACAGTCCTTTGCATATGTTTTCTCTTGAAGAAATTCACAAATGCACCATAGTCATGTCTCGCTGTCGCCTGATCTCTTCCTCCTTTTGGTGACTTCCGGAAGCTCCCTTCCCTACACTTGATACCCTCACAAATGCTGATGGAATCGAGTGGTTTGCACCCAGCAGAGCGTTGTTACTTGTACATCAGGCAGAGCTCTGTTCGAGCCGCGTGGGTCCTCACTGTCTAGCCCGGAGCCACCTCCACATGCCCAGACCAACGGAGAGACGAGTCCAGTCAGTGTGACCTGTTCAGCTGCCGATTCTGATTTATTATAAAAGCACATTTTATAGAAAAATCGTATTCAGTTATGAGGAGCACCAAAAAAAAAAGGCTGATTTTTCCGGATGCATCAGGCCGAGGATGCCACCCCCAACTCACGCCTCCCAGAGCTTTGAGGCTCCAGATCGGGACCAGAGCCCAACAGGACCCCGGTATGCATGTTTCACACGCTTTCCCCTCGCCTCCCCATCTTTGCCTTTCCTATAAGGAGACGTGTGCATCATCCCTTCACACAGCTCCTGTGCTCCTCTTCTCCCTGGAAGGGTCTCTCCTGCTCACGCACATGCTTAGGTTCTAGGTAGCTTTCAGAGATCACATCCGAGGACGGCACCCTCGGAATGCCTCTGTGATTCTCAGCTACAGGCCTTTCCCTCCTCCCCACTCACCAGTATCTTCCTCTTCCTTAATCCACGTGTTCTGTGTGCACCTCCCCTAGGCTTAAGGACTTACAACGTGTCACATCCTTGGATGCTTGTTTGCGCAGCAGGCTGCACGGTGGAATGGAACGGCGTGAGGCCTTAGGCTCGTGTGAGACTCACGGCCCCGCTCTCTCTGGGCCAGAGAATGTATTTGCTCTAGTGAAGCCTTCCCTGAACTCTGCCCCTTCCGCCGACACTGGAATGATAACCAGCGTGGCAGTTAATGCCACAGGGTTCATCCAACCCCCTTCGGGAGTGTAGAGGCTAAAAGAATAAAAACTACTTTTCAGATGAGCTGAAGCTGAGGTGGCAGATGTGCTGTCCATCCTGCCGATCAGGTTTACTCGGAATGTTGGATTTGCCACTGGATCCGAGGGGACGAGCCCCGCATTCCGTTGATGAGCCCCGGGAGGTGTCAGCCCCACCAAGGCTTCATGCGTCAGCCCTGACCTCTTGAGTGTGGCAGGGACGGGGGGTCCTTTCATGGCTCTAGCCACCACGTTGTCATGGTCCCCTCCAAAACCTCAGTCCTTCTGTCCTTCTGACAGTCAGTAGCCTAGAATGAATCCCTCTTTGCTTAAATTAGCTGGGACGAGTTTTGATCAGTGCAACAAAGACCGGAGCCTTACCACAATCTCCCAATATCTCTTGTGTCAATTGAGTGAAATTATACAGACAACTACCCACAATAATATATGTACATAACAAACACATTGTCTTTTTTCAGTTGAAAAGGATTTTATTTATTAACCCCATGGTTCTTAGGTGTGGGGTCGTTCTGACACAACTCACTGAGAACCAAACCCATGGTTCATCTTCTCTCCACTGCTCTGAATACCCACCATAGTGCATTTCCCCATGACTTGCGGCCACCAATCCATTTTGAATTAAGAAAGGTAAAGAGTGGGGCATCTGGGTGGCTCTGTCGGTTAAGTGTCCAACTCTTGATTTCGGATCAGGTCATGATTTCAGTTCGTGGGATCGAGCCCTGAGTTGGGCTCTTTGCTGACAACATGGAGCCTGCTTGGGATTCTCTCCCTCTCTCCCTCTCTCTCTCCCTCTCTTCTTCCCTCTTTCTCTGCCCTTCCCAGTCTCACATGCTCTCTCTCTCTCTCTCTCTCTCTCTCAAAATAAGTAAATAATCTTTAAAAAAAAGAGAGAGTCAACGAATATTTTCCACGACGCTGGTACTTTTTTATACTAATTAAACTGTCAAGAACCATTATAAGTTTTAACATTTTTAAGGAAGAAACAGAGAAAATCTTGTTATTCTTGATATTTTTTTACCTCGGTGGCCAAGTAAAATGCTGAAACCTAATGATGTACCTGGCTTTGTTTTAATTCACGCACTGACAGCCTTGTATGCTGACGGTACACTTCTGTGACGGGGGAAATAACGCAGCCTGTTGCTTTTGTTTTAGGAGATTTGCCCTGTAAACTCTTACCTTAAGGTGCTTTGCGGGCATTGCCAGAGAACATTCCTATAAAGAAAGTGTGCATCTAATTTAAACACACCATGGGCTTCGCAGAGGACAGAGGACCCGTCATGGCTGTCCTGGCAACAAGGCAAACAGTTCTGTGCAGATCTTCCAACCGTGCACCTAATGTCATCTGCTCATCTTGTCCACGTCCCCAAGGGCCTAGTTTACCTGCTTATGTATGGTTTTCAGAAACTCTGATGGAAAATAAGCCCAATTCCTAGTTGTTTCTGGTGCTTTGGAAAGAATTATTTACTGCTTTTATGGGAACCTGCTGCTTTTCTGCCCTCTCACCGGCCCTCAGCACTATGCTTCCAGAACGATAACCATCTATTTCTTCCCTCACACTGCCGAGCCCAGAGTGACCCCGTCTGACCCAATTGAAATTGATTTTGTTGTTGAACTCCTAGCTAGTGAAAATTAATCTTAGATCCATACAAGATCAGGGAAGCAAGACAGAGAGGACAAAGACCTCAAGTACTGAGGGAAAAATTAGTTCTGGAGAAGGTATTTTAAGTTTGGCAAGATAAATGGTCACAATGACTTCCTTTGATAGAACATCTGTAGGAAGGGGGAGGAGAAGGACAGGGCCCCTCGGAGAAAGGCTGTAATTTAATAGCCTAATTTCCTGCCTGGTCCTGCAAAACTATCTGCCCGCTCCTGACAGATGATGAAAATCACCAAAGGGTTGACATGGTCCCCAGTGGGGGACAAGTTGAGACCCATCTTTCCCTCAGACTCTTGAGGCCAGAGTCTGTTAGCAGGCTGGGAAGGTTTCTGCCTCCTCATTATAAAATAAAAATGTGATCGTTTTGCTAAGTTTATCCCAGGTCCCCGGAGGGGCTCACAGTGCCCGCTGGCCACACGACACCCACCTCCACCCCGCTGGGACCGGAGGAATACCATTTTGTTCTGGGACAGCGTTTCGAACGTCCTCTTCTCCCTGCTAACAGATCTAGAGGGTCTCCGGATGGTGGAAACAGAAATCTCTCTCTTTAAAGGGCTCCCCTTGTTCGAATCAAAGTTCTGGGTACTTTTAAAGTCTCCCTGTAACCCCATAGCCGCTGCAAGCTCTCCGGTACCCATGTGCCGACTCTTGTGAGAAGGTCATTCTAAGTCTTTCTCTAACACGCTGACCTCATCTCCACCATGTGCATGGTCTCCCTCTTTGAACAGTGCACTCTTTGATGGGCTGGGGGACATCCGATCTCGCGGGTCCCGCTGCCTGTGCCGGATCACTAACAACCCCCCCCCCCGACTCCTGATTCGCCCTGCGGAATAGAAGGGCAGGCAAACAGAAGCAGGGCGCTCCTACATACGTGGGCTGTGGGGGTCTGAAATGTCAGGAGCAGAGGACTGAAATCTGTCAGCACTGCTGTGGGAAGACAGAAATCAGTCTGCTGATTTCCACTGCTCCCCTTCAGCACCTTGAGTTTCAACTCCATGCAGGTGACCCTGTGCTTCTATTTTACTTTCTAACGATTTTTATGCAGATCAATTTTCAGAAAACTTTGAATAACATTCACGGCCCAGATATAATTAAAAATGCATGACGCTGGGTGGTTTTTTTCCAGTGATTTTTAATTCATTTGTTTCATAATAATGTGTAGCTGCAACGTATCAGTGGTTTTTCACTTATCTTTTTACATTTTTTTGATGTTTATTTATTTTTGAGAGAGAGGGAGAGAGCATGTGTGAGCAGGGGAGGGGTAGAGAGAGGGGGAGACACAGAATCTGAAGCAGCCCCAGGCTCTGAGTTGCCAGCACAGAGCCTGACACGGGGCTCAAACTCACAAACCATGAGATCATGACCTGAGCCAAAGTTGGACACTTAACCTACTTTCCGACCAAGGTGCCCCAATCACTTATCTTTTTTTTTTTTTCTTAATGTCTTTATTTTGAGAGACAGAGAGCAAGCAGGGGAGGAGCAGAGAGAGAAGGAGATGCAGAATCTGAAGCAGCTCCAGGCTCTGAGCTGTCAGCACAGAGCCCGAAGCAGAGCTCGACCTCACAAACTATGAGATCATGACCTGAGCCAAAGCCGGACACTTAACTGACTGAGCCACCCAGGGCCCCCTTAACTTTTTAAAATTAATGAATTTAATATATATGTTTTAATGAAAAAAATAAATATGTTTTAAATGCTTAATGTAATCTTAACCAGCCAAAGACACGAATTTTCACTCATTATGTTAAAATATAAATTATATACATATGTAACATCTACATCATTTAACATAGTTGAAATCAGGAACACATCTGCTCTTTTCCTGGAACAAAGTATCCTAATTTCTATTCTTCTATATGGACTCCATAATCATAATATTAATGTATTGCAATAGTGCATGTTTTATTATTATTTATAGTATTGAAAAAAACATACCCATTGTATATATTTATTTTTCTATTATATGATTAACATTGAATCCATTGCTAAGAGTGCAGTTGATGGATTGTCAAAGTGTAAAAATATGAACGACTCCTACCATCCATTGCCATTTTTCTCCAAAAGAAGTACATCAGTGCACACAGCCACCAACAAAGTCCACCCGTGTGTGCATGGATGTGTGCATACATGTGCGCACATGACCAAACTGCATTGGTTATATTGATCCTAAAAAGCAAGTATCTGCAGTACTTTCTAGACTTCTTATACATAAAGTATCCTCAGAGAATTTCAGAGGATTATTGCTGTATTCAATCTTCCACCAGTGAAAAAAAATTTAAGTGGAAAGGCTCATTGTATTTGGAGAGGATCTGGAATAAAACGTACAATTTATGGCCGGGCAACTCCACAATGTTCTTTTCCAAAAAAATAAATGATGTCATTTTCTATAAAACCAAACATGACCTCTGACTCTAAATCATGTGGGTGGATTCACTCATGCTTTTAAATACATTGCACAAGTTTACCCTAAGGGAATTTGAAAAGAACGAAAGCGAAAATATGTGAATTTAAAAGACACGTTGGCGGGGGGGGGGGTGCGGGGCACCACGGTGGTTCAGTCGGTTGTGCGTCCAACTTCAGCACAGGTTGTGATCTTGCAGTTGTTGAGTTCAAGCCCTGCACTGGGCTGTCTGCTGTCTGCACAGATCCTCGGTCACCCTCTCTCTGTCTGCCCATCCCCCACCCCGTTCCTCAAGATAGATTAACTTGAAAAAACAAAACAAAACACTGGAACTCCCAGGAAATAGAGTATGAAAACAAGTCTATGATGCAACCATTTGAAAAGGAAAAGTATTTTGCAGGCTCCTGGACGTCTGCACAAAGGACTCTGAATTAAGGATAGTTCCTTCTGCCCCAGAGGTAGTCTTTGCATTAAATGTCAGTGCACCTGCTTGATTGGGAAGTATTCCAATCACTTGAATGGGGCAGCCATTTAAAAATAGCTACAGAGTTAAGGATTATTCAGGACAATAAATTCAAACTCAGCAAACACATTGCTCCAGTGGAGGGACGATTAGGAGCCCTCGGTTGGCTCGACAGTGTGCAATCTTGGTCAGGCTGCCATGCTCCACCTTCAGGCTTCCCCACTGCTGTTCTAAGAAGAATCTGAAACTCCAGATGCCATGTTTTTGCAATGAGAAAGTGCAAACCATGCTTCAGACCTGGAGACTTCCTCAGGGAAATTCTGGGATGAAATACTAAGCACGTTATTAGAATTGCTCTTAAATATCCTAGGTACTTGGTCAGAGTGCAAATGTGAATATTAAAAACCTGTTCATTTGTAAGTCTTCCTGGTGTTTGTTACTTAGCATACAGAAAAAAAAAAAAGCCAAAATGTCAGCCTCAAAGACCTGTTTATCCAACAAAATTTCACCTGCATAGGGGAAAATGAGTTTCACATTAGCATGAAACAATTCTCATAAATCCAAAATACCTATAGATACACTCAGAATGTGTGATCAGTTACTTTCTGGTTAGTAATTGGTACAAAATGTGAAGAATCGATAACATGTAGTGTTTGCTGATTTAACCAGGCAAAGCAGGTTCTGTTCACTTAGTCGTGGACTAATCCTTCAGAGATAATCAATACTGTAATTACAATACATAAAGAAACAACAAGGAAAAGGAAGCTGTAATAATTTATTGTAAACGATGTCTTTCTGGTGTCTCTGGAACATTCCCAAAACAATTACAGCTCATTTTTCTACATTGTGCTTCTCTGTGCAGATTTAGCATATAAATCAGATGATTACCTAATTGGATTTTGAGTCTTTCAAAAATTGTTAAATTTCTAATTTCTTCCTCCCACAGCGAACTTGGGAGTTAACGATACAGGAGGCAAATGGTTAGGAGCGTAATTAGGCCCAAGAATGGAGCATATGTTACATTTAACCTTGTGAATATCGAGGCTTAAGTGTAGTTGAGTTCTGTTTAACCTTGATATCGAGACCAAATGAATAAAGTGCCTGTTAATGAGGAGAAGGAAGAAAAGAAGAAGTCACTGTAATCATATGAAACATCCATGGGATAAAGTCCGCATATACTAAAAAGATGTCTCTCTATTATTTGACAATATTGCCAATGAAATATTAAACTCTTCAAAAGGTCTGAGTTAGAGTCGACTAGAAAATCGAATGTACAATTATTTGGCATTGATCAGTAATGTATCTGGAGAAGATCTGTTGTTCTCCCGCTGATTTTCTGGTTTAACTTGAAGACATCCCTGTCTGTTTATTTTTTCTTTGTTTCTGTAGTGAGCCAGAGAATCACATACCTTAAATACAGTGCTCTAGCGCTTTGGGAACTGTTGAGGCATTAAAGCATCCTGGCTTTTCTGCCCAGCACTTTGTGTGGACCACGCAGGAAGCACGGCCACTTCAGAACGTGTTCACACGCACTTTGGTTCCACGGTGCCCCGTCTGAGCATAAGGGCAAGATGACTTCACTGGGCCTTTCTCTAAGTGATGCTTCCAGGATTCAAGGAACACAAGTACATGCAAGGTAAGAGAGTCAAGGAATTCATTCCAAGAGGCATAATTGACTTCGAACAGAGGACAGGGAGGACTAGAAATGGAGGGGGCATGGGCCTCTGGTCTTTGGCTCTGGGAACAGTGCCCTCCTGGCTCTATTAAATCACCTAATGGTCCACTGAAGGACACACTTCTTCTCTCTTTCCATTTAGCTCTTTCCTGTGAAAATACAAGCCTGTCTCAGTGTGCTTATGCCTTACACGTGGTCCTTGATGTGCATGTCCCGTAGGGAACATGAATGTGAGTGTGTAGAGAGACACTTTCAAGGGACTGACCGGGATGCTAGTCATGGAGTAAGAGTTCACTAAACGTGAACTGGCACTATTATATCAGTATCCTCATCACTGCTGGTTGTCATCCACATATTAAAATAGTTAAGTAATGTGGAATGCCCTAGAAAACCCCAAGCATAAACCAGGCATTCAGACTTCCAGAGACCTCTAGAATAAGGACATAGGGGCTATTAAACCTGCCTCCTGAAAGCAGTCATATCACACAGTCTTCTCCTGGCTTGCTTCTAAGCCTATTTTAAGTTTAAAGGAAATGAAGGTGCTATGGACTGAATGTCAGTTCTCCCCAGTCCATATGCTGGAGCCCTAACCATCAAGGTCGTGCTTTTAGGAGGTGGGTCCATAGGAGGTGATTAGGTAGTAAAAACTCCACCGTCATAATGGGATTAAGGCCCTTACAAGAAGAGAGAGGAGAGAGAAAGCCATCATCTCTCTCTCTGCCATGTGATGACCCACCAGGAAGGTGGCCATCTGCAAAGTCAGAAGAGGGCTCTCACCAGAACCCGACTCCACTGGCTTCCCGACCCCAGAATTCCAGAAATAAACTTCTGCTGCTCATAAGCTACCACCTCTACAGCATTTTGTTAAAGCAGGATACAGACTACAACAAGATGTATCTCGTTCGCTTCCTGAGTCTCCCGTGGATCAAACTGGCCAAACCATCTAGAGAGAAGACCCACATCGGGGCTAAAAGGGAAGAGGGCGCCTGGGGCCTCTGTCAGTTAAGCGTCCGACTTCGGCTCAGGTCATGATCTCACGGTTCATGGGTTCGAGCCCTGTGTTGGGCTCTGTGCTGACCGCTCGGAGCCTGGAGCTGCTTACGATTCTGTGTCTCCCTCTCTCTGACCCTCCCCTGCTCACACTCCATCTTCCTCTCTCTCTGAAAAATAAATAAATATTAAAAAATTGTTTTAAATTGGGGTGTCTGGGTGGCTTAGTCGGTTAAGCATCCGACTTTCGCTTAGGTCATCATCTCACGGTTCGTGGGTTCGAGCCCCGCGTCAGGCTCTGTGCTGACTGCCGGCTCAGAGCCTGGAGCCTGTTTCAGTCTGTGACTCCCTCTCTCTCTGACCCTCCCCTGCTCACGCTGTCTCTCTCTCTGTCTCCTAGAAATAAATAAACATTAAAAAAAATTGTTTTAAATAAATAAAGGGGAAGAGAACAAGGGACGTGGCGGTGGGCGGCAGGCGCTTGGGGGTGCATCCTGAACGCACGGTTGGAGAATGTTAAATGCACATGTCCATTAACGCCGGTTCACGCCTTGTTCTTGACTCTTTCTCCGCAGTCAGCTTGCTTGTCCTGCTGGGTTTTCTAGTCGAGCTAATCCTTCAGTCCTTCAGCAAACAGGATTTGAAAGCCTCCTGTGTCCCAGATGGTGTTCTAGGGGCTCTAGTTTCACAGGACAGGACAGCGTCCTGCCCTCAAGATGCTTATATTTAGGGATGTTAGCCTTGCTCCACGCCTCAGGTATACACAGGAGAAAGGGGCAAAAAGAAGAGAGAGAAAGAGAGAGGAAAACAACATATCCTAGGCAAGTACCTTAAATCTTACAGAAAAGATTTAAAACAAACACTGATCCCACACCATTCATACACAAGTATTAAGCTCAGTTGCACAAAGCTCTTGAATATTACTAACGTTTCTTTTTCTTTTGATTTCACTATGAGTTCTAAAATGCATCTTTTTAAAAGTTTTTTAAGTGTTTTATTTACTTCTGAGAGAGAGAGACAGCGTGAACAGAGGAAGGTCAGAGAGAGAGGGAGACACAGAATCTGAAACAGGCTCCAGGCTCTGAGCTGGCCGTCAGCACAGAGCCCGACACGGGGATCGAACCCACGAACCGTGAGATCGTGACCTGAGCCAAAGTTAGCCACTAAACTGACTGAGCCACCCAGGCGCCCCCTAAATTGCATCTTGACACCCTTAGGGACAAAGGGCCAAGAAATGCCTCGTGGGAACACCGAAAGCTTTAAGCAGGAGCTCACTTCCAGAACGTGCGGAATGTCTCAGCTGCCTTCCTTCTAGCAGCCAGGCCCTGCTTCCTGGGGTAAGAAGTCTCTGCCTTGTGGATGGACGGCTTAGACAGACTCTCCCTTGCTGCCCTGGCCCTGTGCCCTCACCCTGACCTCCGATCGCTCTTTCAGGCCGAGATAAAGCCCGACTTGGACTAACTGCTACCATGATTAATATATTGCCATTTCTTCACCCGGGCCTTATTGACTTTTTGAACAGCGAGGCCGTGTGCTGCCAGTGCCTGCCCCAGATTCCGCACTCCTGGAATGCCTCAATCTCTAGCGATTGTGTCTGGGTTGTACTGCTTATTAATTGTGTGTTATAGTCATGGGCATCGCTATTGGCCACAGGAAACTATTGTGTTCTCTTCTGTTTAGTCACCTGCCCTTAATCGGCAGGCAGAGCCCTTACTTTTCTGCATATACCCTTGTGTTTTTAAGGTAAAAAGAAGGAAATCTATATGAGCAGTCAGCCTTCCCAGTGATCCTCAATGCAAACAAAACTTGGTCTGTTTGTTTTATTTCTGCGCGGCGCCCCGAGGCTCTTGCCCGGCCTCCAGGAACCTGCTGGGTGGTGTGAGCGCTGTCTGGGACACAGAAGGGCAACTTTAGCAGCCCGGGTCTTCAGTGTGCTCGTTTCTCACTTTAATGAGATCCTCGGGGGGAAGGCAGTTCAAAATATGAATAAAAAAATAAATAAATCTCTGGTGGCCCCACAGGAGCGAAAATCTGAGACCCGCCCTCGGTATACATTGGGTCCATGAAAATATGTCTCTGAACGAAGATAGGGCAGAGCCCTAGAAGTCCTATTTTTCAAGGAAATTAAAAACAAAAACAAAAACAAAAAAAATCTCTGAACACTCCTAGAAAACCACCAAGTTTTCTAAGTAGATGAGGAAACTGGGCTGGTCCCCAGCTCCTGGGTCATTTCTACCACAGAGAGAAAGGCAGGCATGAGGCAGATAGGACATTCCAAGTCACTAGTTGCTCTGTACAGTGTGACAGAAGTTAAGTAGTGTCGAGTGCCTGGCAATCTCCAGCACGTGTGTGTGAGCACGCGTGTGTGAGTGCGCCTGAGTGTGAGCACACTTGTGTGTAGGCGTGTGTTGTTTCTAATTTTGTCGTTCATTGTTTATAATTGATTTTTTGGTTTTCTTTTCTTTCTTTTCTTTCCTCTTTAGGAGAAGTGCACATCCAAACATGATTCCCAGTGAAACTACTTACAACTAACCTTTCAACTCTGGAGGATTCGACAGCTTCTGATACACAAAGACTACCAGCCCCATGTTTTGCTTGCGTCGTTTACGGGACTTTGGCTCAAAGAGGTTACATGCCTGCCTTGCAAGAAATCTACGTCTTTAAAAATCAGCGAGTCTTACCTTTTCCAGCAAGGTTACATTTTTATCTTCCCCCAGTTTCCCTGAGATATAACATCATATAAGTGTAAGGGGGCCAACAATGAGTTGATGGACACATATACTGCGAGATGACTGCCGTGCTAACTTTAGTGAATGCCCATCACCTCACATAGTTACACATTTTATATTTTGGTTTAAAACATTAGTAAGAATGTGAAATAACAATATCTTAAGATAAGGACAGCACCGTATGTTTGCACGTATAAGAGGATTAGGAGGAACTTAACGGAGGATCATGGGGGAGAAGAAGGGGAAAATAGTGAGGGAGAGGGAGGGAGGCAAACCATGAGAGACTCTTGAATGCTGAGAACAAACTGAGGACTGATGGGTGTGGGGGGGGGAGGGAAAGGGGGTGATGGGCATGGAGGAGGGCACTTGTGGGGATGAGCACTGGGTGTTATATGGAAACCAACTTGACATTAAACTATTTTTTTAAAAAAGATAAAGATGAATTGTTCTTCCATTCCATTTTCTGTAGTAAACACAATGCCAAGTGACACAAAATGTTACACGATGTGTGAGCCGAGCCGGAGGTCAAGACCAGGATTGGTGAACTTTCTGCAGGCCTCACATCCAGGCGTTTCCACGGTGCCCAGAGAGCAGCGGCCACCGCACGGAACGCTTAATGGTATTTGTTCCTCACGAAGGATATATTTTTTTTAAAGCTTCTCCAGCAGCTGGGACTCAGGAAAGGAGAGGGCGGATGAGAACTCGTGAAGCTCTAGACAGGTGCATGATCACACCCAGGTGAAGAGGACCATAATACCACCCAAGTACATTGCTCCATTTTTCTTCATACCTTGACACGGCAGGAAACACAAATTACACCTTCTGAATGTGGACTATAGGCTGTGTTATACCTCCATGTATAGAAATTAAATTTTTCATTAGCCAACTTGAATTGTTTCTTATTTTTCATACACAAAAATAAGGGCAGGAAATAGGGCAACTCTGTTACAAAAGAGGCATGTTTGTCTTAATCGTATGGAAATTAGGGATCAATTTGTTGATGAGGGGCATGAAGTGAAAATTTTGAGCTTCATGGTCGATTGAGTATTAAAAATATGATTGGAGCTGGCACAGAGGCTCGGAGCAATTAAAATGGCCATGATGGTTCACCGCGGAATGGCATGGGGGAGAAAAATCGCCCTTCCATGCACCCAGCGGTGCTCTGTTACCATGTAAGTGCTACTGGCCCCAGGAAGGTTCACCATTTACCCACCAGTGCGACATCTTCAGAACAAAACATGGTCTAGGAGGGTTTCCCCTGCCAAGCAAATAAACTACCACTTAGGCATTAACATTCTATGAAGTTGAACATGACAAAAAGTTCCACGCAGCATAAGAATTCCTTTTTGAAGATAATGCCTCCAAAGATCAGTTTCTTCCGGATCTCAAGAGAATATATAGTGAGGTTGTCTGGTCCACTTGAAAATAAAACCAAAACACAACGAAAATATTAGATATGTCATCACAAACTGCAGCTCATGAAATGTCACCAAAGCCATTGGTACACTGGCCCAACGTTAGCTGTTCTTACTCTGCCGAAGATAAATGTTTTGTCAGTATCGGTCCATTTTGGAAAATCATCGTTATTATTATTATAAAATCAGCACGTTCTCAGTGTGTTTCCAATTACTGCCAAGTTTTGGTTAACTCAAACACAGAGAGAAGAAGAATTAGTTTGGACGGGCATTTTGATTTTTAGGAGAAAATAAATCAACACATTTATCTGGTCTTCCATCACGAGGAAATCAGTTTCAAGAAGCTTACACTAAAACTCTGCTGTGTGTGCCAGTTAGATCTCCAGTAAAACACTTATGTCCACAACACGGTGTGATCACAGTCGAGCTTTCTATAGACCTTAAGCAGCTTTAATGTTGTTGTTTTTCACAAAAAGACTCCATTTCCCTCTCCAGACGCTATTTAGCACTAAGGGGATTCTGGTTCATACTCCGGGCTCAGTCCTGGCCCCACCGAAAAACAGAAGCCTGAAACACTGAATTGGTGCGGACGACACCACAGGTGTCTGAAGCTAGGGAGTCAGTTACAGCCATCAGCCTCGGTCCCGCATGTTCTGGGCTGTCTGATCTCAGGAGAAATCAGAATTCGGGACGGGAGGGACACAGTGTAGGTATGTTGCCTGCTTCCCATTATTCCATTGTTTCAACTATCCCAAGGTGTAGACTTGTCCTTATGCCCATCGTAGAAGTGAGGCGAACGGGGGCTTTGCAAAGTTCAGAGATTTCCAGTGACCACAGAGATTGGAAATAGCAGTGCCAAGAGTCACACCCACTGTCCTGTGTGGCTCCCAGGTCCGAGCTATCCTGATGTAAAAGCACATTCACACCTGGCAGACTCTACACTCCGGGCTCTGAATGCCAAGGACAGGATTAAGAATGGAATTTGTGTGGGGCGCCCGGGTGGCTTAGTCGGTTAAGCGTCCGACTTTCGCTCAGGTCATGATCTCACGGTTCGTGGGTTCGAGCCCCGCGTCGGGCTCTGTGCTGACTGCCAGCTCAGAGCCTGGAGCCTGTTTCAGTCTGTGACTCCCTCTCTCTCTGACCCTCCCCTGCTCATGCAGTCTCTCTCTCTCTCTCCTAGAAATAAATAAAACATTAAAAAAAAAAAAAAAAGAATGGAATTTGTGTCAGACCGCGGCTGCAGGTACCAACATGCAAAGTGCGTTTTCAGTGAACTTCCTGAGGAACATTCCGCTCCAGTCCATCTGTTACCCCTCCTCAAATTTCAGCCATGAGATGTAACTTAGCAACTTCTTTTCCTTCTTCTGGTTATTGCCAGAGGTGGTAGTAGTAAAGAGCTTGACCTAATTTTTCTTTTCTTCCAGACCTAGATAATTACAAAAACTACTTTCTAGTGTTCTTCTTTCACTAAAAACTTCTTCTAGAAGGCATTATTTGTCTTCCAAAAACCACAACTTCCCAGCCACAGCTGAAAACCCTAGCAATGGACATTGGGTCTATAACCCAGGTCGATGTATCCCCAAGTCCCAGAAATGGGGAGCAAGCGGAAGGGAGAGAATCGGTCTGGAGCAGTAAATAGGCGAAGGGGGGCCTTGAGGATGTCTGGATGCTGAGTTGGAAGATGGGTTAAGCAGCTTGGACTTTATAAATCTCACAGTAAACTGTGACAACACAAGGGTCCCCAAGCACTCGCTCCATCTGTGATATTTATCTTCTAAACGGCCTGGCCTTCTGTGCGGACACACATTCAGTGATTCCCAGGTTGGCATTTTCTTTTCTCTGCTTCTCAGTTTTCTGACCTTTGCGTTACTGCTGGAGAGGAGGTCATCCACCTGCAACCGCGTGTGTCTCCAGGACAGAAGGGGCACGGGCGGGGTGTCGGGGAGGGGGGTGGGGGGGCTCGGTCTGCAGCAAATGCTTCTGCTTCTGGAGCAGGACGTGAGCAGAAGGCGAGCCATGGTAGCCAATTAGGAAGCAGCCGGCTCACTCCAGGGACATTTGTGGGAACCACACGGTGGCGGCAGCAGCAGCAGGGCGCCACCCCCCGCTGGCCCGTGCCTGTGCCCCCTGCCTTCCATGAAGAGACACGACAGGAGACGGTGAGGAAGGCAAGGGAATGCCTTACGGGGAGGAGAGAAAGAGAGGGTTCTCTGGTGACCCTGCCTTCAGACAGGCTGAGTCTCAGGACACCAGCCACAGAGGAGCTCTGCTTTTCAACACCTGAGGGTGTGCTGTCAGAACAATGGTGAGAGCCCAAGTCTCCGCGGTGGACGGTGCGTGGAAGAGCTTGTTGGCGTCACCTGAGAATACGGCCCTTCCTTTGTCACATGCAGTCGGCGGCTGGATAGGTGAACCTCCCAGGTGAACCTTAAAATGACATGAAGAGGCCCCGCGGAATGCACGGCCTCATTGCCACCCTCTTCCTGATGAGTCAGCCTCCTAAGACGTTGTAAGAAATTCTGGCCACGTTTCCCGCTAAAGCTCTCAGTGGCCCCGGGACAGTTCATCTGTTCCGTCTGTTCTTACTTTGGGTCCCGCGCAGCCTACCCAGGGGGGCCGGGTAACAGGCTCACGACCTCGTGGGGGAAATACTTCAGCGGGAGCTGAAGACGGGGCATCAGACAGGGAGCACAATGCCCTGCGCAGACCTGTGAGAGGTGGGGCCCCCGGGGCTCCTCTCCAGCAGCAGGTGGGGCTGACTAGAAGGTTTGTCTCATAACTCTGGTCAGGTGCCCCCTGCTGGGCAAATTTTAGAGCATGCGCTGTTTATTTTGGTGACACGGATTCTGCTAGAGCAAACTCATGTTTTGTTTAAAATTTTTTTTGAGAATTTAGAGAGAGGATCCACTTGGCAACTGATCTAAAAGGGCTTGTGTGGAACAGAAGCACAGATTGTTTCCTGAGCTCGTAGGCTTCTACCTGGGGCATGTAGAGATCAAGACCAAAGACGTTAGCTGTCACACAAATGCATCACAGAACTGGGTTCCAACTATGGCCCACTTGGCAGTGGATATTACCATTAAAGATGCTCATGGAACTTAGCATCCACTCAACAGAATGACACAGAGGTACGTGTCATCCGGCATATTAGTGGCACACCTGTGCACACAGTGTGCGTGTGCACATAGCATCTTAGGCCATGTTTGTCCATTTCAGTGTTTGTGTGAACCAGGAACCTATGGTGATAAGTGGCTTCAAGTTTAAATCCTTTGTGAATGAATTATCATTTCAAAATGGGGAGCTCTGAGCACGTTTATCCATCATGGTCACGGGTGTGGCCCAGTGGACCGTGAGGGCGGGCCCTGGTAAGCAATTACACTGCAGATGTCTTCTCAGTCCTCAGAAAGGAAAATGGTGGCACCACTGTCACCACCAGCACCCAAACCGGAAGTCCGAGGTGTCCTGAGAACCTCACCATCATCCCGATCATCACCAACACTGTGGTCATGCTCGCACCTGCGGCTGTTGGACACTCATTTGGCTAAAGACTTGCATATATAATCTGCTCCCCCAACAATTTTATGAGACTATTGCTAGTATTCCAATTATGGTTAGTATCCCTTTTTGTAAAGGGAGAAAGTCAAAGTTCAGACAGATTCGCCTGTCACAGCTCAGGCAGCTTTTTAATGACACAGCCAGAATGTGAATCCATAGTGTACATTTATTCTGGCTTTTAACCTTCATTCATAACACATTTATTAAGCACTTCTGACACGGCCAGCACCATCGCAGGAACTAGGGGTTCATTAATGAACGAAGCAAAAGCCAGGCCCCTGTAGAGCTTACCTGTTAGTAAATAAAAGAGGAAGGTAAGCAATATGATTTGTCACATGGTGAGAAATTCTAAGGAGAAAACTGGGGCAGGGTCCAAGGCTGGAATGATGGAGTGGGTGGGGGGCGTTTCTGAGCCCTCACTTCCTTCCAGAGTCGAGGCCCTCTGTCCCCTCCTGTCCTTGTTTCTTAGAATTCCATGTGACTCTCACACACAGAGAGCAGCTGTCACAGCTCAGCTCTTTTGTCGAAACCCTTTCCCTCTGCCCAAGAATGATCAGCCCCATGTTCCCATGGAAAAATCTTTGTCATCTGCCCAGGCCCATTCAAGTTAGATCTTCCCTGTGAAACCTCTGGTCCCACCTTATGTGACCTGGGGGTAGAGCGGGATGGCGTCAGAGCACACACGTGAGAACCTGTGCTTCCTTGTGAGTCTGTGTGTATGTGAGTGTGAGCGCACGTGCATGTGTGTGCCAGAGCTAGCTTCCCTGAGCCGTCACAGCATATTTTGTCTATTGCCAGTAGAGCACGTTGCTCTCACAACCGGTGTACTTTGTGTCTGTCCCCACGATAAGGGTTATACTCCTTGAGGGCGTTATTTATATCTCTTCCCACACTCATAGGAGTGAATGAAATATACCACATAATTAAATTAGATATATTTAGTTTGACATCTTGACTGGATTTCAAATAACCTTCAGATCATCTCATATGGCCACACACATGACAGTAGGGAATATTAAAGATGGCCTGAGCTGGAGGTGAGGCTTCGCAGGTACCACTGCTGACAGCTGGTGGGGCCTCTGACATGGCGTTACCCCTCTGAGTCTAGCTTTTAATTAACAACAGAGATATTATTATTGTTGCTTTATTAGCTTAATCCTTGCTATCACTTATTATCTGTGTGAACTCCCCCCACTCTCTTTCATTGGATATGGTATTTGGTTAACAATAAATCCTCGCTATTGAAACAGGGGCTCAAGGGGCACCTGGGTGGCTCAGTCGGTTAAGCGTCTGACTTTGGCTCAGGTCACGATCTCACGGTTTGTGGTTCGGGCTCAAATGGTATAGATGAGAGAGCATCTTAAAGAGAAGC
Source organism: Hyaena hyaena (assembly GCF_003009895.1). Classification (NCBI taxonomy): domain Eukaryota; kingdom Metazoa; phylum Chordata; class Mammalia; order Carnivora; family Hyaenidae; genus Hyaena; species Hyaena hyaena. Next base: position 132,621 of record NW_024082518.1, read on the forward strand.
AGGCTGGATCAGTAGCGGCTGGTGTTATCCTTGAAGTGCCTCCTGTGCTGGGGTTTGCTTTATCTTCGAGAGGCGTGCTATTCTTTATGGGGAATATTGCATCTGTGTGCGCCCCTTTCCAGTGGTGAAGAAAAGCATCCACCCGGAGGCCAAGCAAGATGTGAATTCACACAGAATGGTTAGAGACAATTGTTAAAATGAAATGGAACTTGCGTGTCGCATCATCATTTTTTAGAACGGTTTTTAAATCCATTTTCCTCATCGTAATGATGGGTGGATTATCAATGTAGTCAGAGATCCCGTGAAGACAGCGTGCTCTCTGTGAGAACTGCGGAGAGTAGGGAGACATGACTGAACAGAATGGGAATTAAAATGAGATTCAAAATCAGGACATTTGTGACTCTGTAAAGTAATCACCTGAGAATATCGTGCATTCGTAAATTGGACCATTTGTTGGTTAATGATAGCGGTAAACCCTGTGGATAGTGTTTCCTAGTAAACAGCAAATTACAGAAATAGAGTGAGAGTCACAAAGCCAGTTTCCTCGGTAATCCTTATATTATTGTGAGTAGTTCGCATGTAACCTCTTGGGCAAACGCATATCACTTGTGACACACAGCTGTGCTTCTTTAACAAAATTGCTTTTTATGTAAGAGGTGTATTTTGAAAAATAACTTTTAAATTGCTAAAATAAAGTTGATAATTTAAAATATCAAAAATAAAAAGCAGCATGATATACATATCAGCAGAAACCTTAAGACATTGTAAATGCAATAGTTTTTGTAAAATAAAAGCATAGTTCATATAATTTTGACGCAGATTTTTTTCCCTCTGCCATGTATTACAGCTATTTTCCATGCCAATTTATAAATGCCGATATTACTATCAAATGGCTGGCCAGTGGTTCATCTCAGTTTATACCCTTATACAAGCTCACCTGTTTTAAGTGTCTTGTCTAAGTTTGTCTATTCATATTATTCAGACTAAATTTTCTGCACATTCTAACATTTTCCCCCTTTCATTAATTTGTAAAATAGAATGGATGTATTAAAAAATATGCGGGGCACCTGGAGGCTCAGTCACTTTAACATCCAACTTCAGCTCAGGTCATGATCTCATGGGTCATGAGCCCTGCGTCGGGCTCTGTGCTGACAGCTCAGAGCCTGGAGCCTGCTTCAGATTCTGTGTCTCCCTCTTTCTGCCCCTCCCCTGCTCACACTCTGTCTCTCTCTCTCAAACATAAATAAACGTGCAAAAAATTGTACATTTATTAAAAAATAAAAAATATTCATTTTTTAATGGACTAGGATATACATTTGCAAATGACTCTGATGAGCCCATTTGCTGATATAAACATCACTGACGTGTGACAGCCGGATCCTACCATCTTTATCAACACCGGGCGGTGTTCTTTTCTTTATGGTTGCCACTCAAGAAGTTTTAAAATGTGCCTTTTTCTGTTTCTAATAATTGGAGCATACGATTATTGATCACTTGAATGGTGGGGGAAATTCCTCTTTCATATAATGGAGTGTTTCGGGTGGGTAATGGATAGACTATGGAGAAAGAAACACAATCATGCCTTTTATATCTTTCCGATGAACGTAGCCAAGGACACAGGCCTTAGGGTGGCCAGCTGGTTACGGGGCGGAAGCAAATGTAACACTTTGTCGGTAAATCACCTCTGTTTTGCCAGGTCCCTGAGGAAGCTCCCAGCCATTTGTGGCTCCCCTTGATCAGGTATAAGACCCAAGGTGGTGAGGTCAGAGTCCTGTTCTTGCCAAAGCTTCCAAGCCCATTCTAATACCTGCTCCTTCTAGGAGAATCTAGAAGCCATGCTGTGCCACTTCCATTGTCCTGGAAAGTGACTTCCCAACATACTTTTGCTCTCTTTCTGTCAGTCTGCCCATACTTGTTTTGATGGCTTAGAAAGATTCTATGTATTTTAGGGGTATTTAGAAGTTGTTAATCACATTCAGCACATATATTTTCCAATCCATTTGTCTTTTAACATTTTCTGCACACAAAAGTCTCTGTCTTTTTCTTTATAGCTTCTGCTTGGGAGTTTGGTTTCAGAGATGAAACTCATCTTTACCTATATCCATGAGAGACGCTTGAATGCTGAGAACAAACTGAGGGCTGATGGGGAAGGGGAAGAGGAGAAGGGGGTTGATGGGCATGGAGGAGGGCACTTGTGGGGATCCTCCCTGGGTGTTATATGGAAACCAACTTGACAATAAACTATTATAAAAAATCATAACTGTATTGTTTCTTGTTTTATACACTTAGATCTTTCATCCACCTCTAAGTAATTTTAGAAAATGGCTCATGTTCAGGATCTACATTATTTTGTCCTGGATTCAAATAATTCATATTTCCTTACTGGTTTGAGAGAATGGCATTATCATATAAATTCCCGAGTGCAGGTGGATGGCTTTGGGACACCGCAGCCCTTTTCACTGATCTGCCTGCCTATTGAGGCAACAGTTTCACATGACAACATGCTCTCAATTACCCTTATTTGCCCGATATAATACAGAGAATGCAAATCTTGCCACTTCCACCATCAAATCATTACATTTCTTGAATGTTTTTATTGATTCATTAATATAGGCGAGCTTCAAGGATTTTCTTCATGCTTCCAAAAGTACTCCTTGGGATTTTGAATGTGATTGCACTAAATAAATACATAGATTAATTTTTGGAGAATCACAGTATTTATTCTTCCCACACAAGAGCACAGTACTTCTATTTATTGAGTTTTTGGATGCCTCTTGATATGGATTTGAAGTTTTCTCTGCATGTTTTTGTATTTGCAGTTAGGTTCATTCTCAGACAGGTTTAATATACTTCTTGCTGGTATAAACCATTATTTTTATAAAAGTTAATTTTCACATACAAGAAATTCACTAGTTTTTATAGTTATTTTAACCTCACCATCTTATTGAATATAGGTATTCTACTAGAATTTTGATTTATTTACTTCATTATTTTCCAGGGTAGAATTTATTTCATCTTCAAATAATCCACAAATTGCACACATTTTTTTATTAAGCTTTTATTATGTTTCAGGCTCTGTCTGTGCCATTAGGGGCACAGAAGGAAAAAAAAAAATGGAAAGAAAAGTTCTTGTCGCCTGAAGCTAACATTTTAGTAGAAGAATACAGACATTTGATAAATAAGTTAAATAAAAATAATATCTACTACATAAGGGGTTATAGGGACTATGAAAAAAGCAGAGCAGGAAATGATAATCTGGAGTATAAGAAAGGAGATGAAGTATTTTTTCTCCTAATTTAAACTTTTTGTCTCTCTTGTTTAAAACAAAAAAGAAAGAAAAGAAAAAGAAAACATAAATCCCCTTACAACGTCAGTCAATGACCCATGAGTAGTAGTTTTACAAGGCAGCACCACTATTCATCTTTTTCTTGGTTCTGTATTCAGAAGACATGTTTGTATTTTCTCACTGAGAAAGCATAGTTTTAGCAAATTGCTTGAGGGAGGTATGCTTCATCATGTAAAAGAAGCATTTGCTGGACTGTACACTCATAACTTTCTTGTAATAAAGTTATGATTTTCTTTTCTTGCTCTATAGGTGACATACTTCAGGATCAAAGAAACAGGTATGGAAACAACAGAATCAAAAAAGATATGCCAACAATGCATGAGATACTCGGGGTAGCTCTACTTACAGTGGACATACTGGCCGGTAAACCAACAGCTTTTCTACAGACAAAGGACATTTCATAATAATGAAAAGTCCATTACAAAGATAAGCAATTACAAATATATATATATTTATATACAACTAACAACAGAGCTCTAAGTTCCAGGAATCAAAAACGGAACAATTCAGGGAGAAATAGAAAACTCAACAGCAATAATTGCAGACACTAATATTCCACCTTAAGTAGTGGTCAAGACAATTAGACAGGTTATTAACAAGGATTGGTAAGACAAGCACTATAAAAACCAACCGGAACTAACATATCACAGATACAACACTGAAGGAAAGAAAACAAAATACAAAAGAAGACGGAATACGAATTCTTCTCAAGTATAAACGGGCCACTGCAGAGGATAACATTCATTCAAGGTTGTAAAACAAGACTTCTAAATTTGAAAATATTGATATAGACATGGATATGTATATTCTCAAACTTTAATATAATTAAACTAGAAATCACTATGAGAAAGAAATTTGAAAAATTCTTAAGTTATAATGGAAAATTTTATAAGACGTATTTCTTTAAAAACTGGTCAAAGAAAAGACTATAAGAGAAATTATAAAATATTTTAGGATAAGTTGAAATGAAAACAAAACATATCAAACTTATGAAATGCAGTTAAAACTATTTCAAGGAAAATTTACAATGGTAAATGTTTGTATTAAAAAGGAAAACAGACCTCAAATCAATAAACTACCATGTTTTACCTTGAGACACTGAAAAGAAAAACAAAGTAAACCTTAAGAAAACATGGAAAGAAATAAAGATTGGAGCAGAAATTAAAGAAATAAGGGAAATAAAAACAATAGGGAAAATCAATAAAATGCAAAATAAGCCCTTGAGAAAGATCAACACATTTGATAAATCTTTAGCAAGACAAACCAAGAAAAAAGAGAAGGCATGTATCATCAACATTAGAAATGAAAGAGGGACACTGGTGCTGACTTTACAGAATTTAAAAAAGATTGTAATGAAATACTACTAACAACTATGCCAACAAATTAGACAACTTGGATGAAAAAGAGAAATTCCTAGAAATACAAAACTACCGACACTGACTCATAAAGAAATACAAAATGCAAACAGACCCACTGCAGGAAAATGTCAAGTTATTAGTATGAAACCTCCCACGAAGGAATGTGCAAGCTAAAATGGCTTCACTTCACAACTGAATTCACAATTCAAATGGCGAATTCCACTGAGCATTGAAGGAAGAATTAATCCCAGTTCCTCACAAAATCTTCCCAGAAATCTAAGGAAGGGACACTATCTAGCACATCGTGTGCATCTAGTATTTTCCTGTTTGAAACCAAATATACTGCAATAAAAGAAAACTGCAGACCAAGGAATCCTCAACAATGTGCCAGCAAATCTCCTCCTGCAGAACATAAAAGAGATCATGTGGATTACCACCACCAGGTGGGATTTATGTCAGGTATGCAAGGTTCTTACAACAGCCAAAACCCAAATGTAATGCACTGCATTAAAAAATAAAGGACCAAAGCACAAAATAAAGCACATGGCCAACCCTGCAGATACAGAAAAAAACATTTGAGGAAATCTGACCTGTTTCGTGATAAAACACTCAGAAATTAGACACAGAAGGCAACTTTCATAACCTAATAAAGGGCATGTTGGAAAATCGTATGACTAACATATTCACACTGAGAGACTGACAGATTCTTCTTTGAGATGAGGAACACGCCAGCACACCAAGGATGCCCTCTGTCATCATGCTGTCCCACGTTGCTTTGGAAGGTCTAGCCAGAACAATTAGGCAAGAAAAAGAAATAAAAGGCAACCAAATTGGAAAAATGCAGCCACTTTACAAAAGCACTGGCAAATTTCTCAAAATGGTAAACATAGAGTAGTCATAGGACTTTCTAAGTCCACCCCAAGTATCTCTCTAAAATATGTGAAGACAAACATCCACATAAGCATCTATCCCTGTGCAGGACTGTTCATAGTAGCATTTTTCATGACAATTAAAACATGGAGACAGTTCAAATGTCCCTTGATGATACTGAATGAGTAATATGGATATCACGGACATTGGAATATTATTCTCCAGTGAAAAATAAAAGGTAGACACAAGCTGCAACATGAAAAAAGCTTGACACGTTCTGCCTAATGAAAAAAGCCAGTCACAAAAGACCGTGTATCATATGACTCTATTTATTTGCAAAGCCCAGTGTATGCAAATATATGGAATCAAAATACAGATTTGCATGCTGAGAGCTCCAGGGATTTGGCAGAGAAGAGAAATGGCTGCAAGTGGCCTGAAGCGACGAAAATATTCTAAAAGTCAATAGTGATGAAAGTGAGCAGATAATCACACAACTCTGTAAATATCCTAAGAAACATTGAACTTTCAGAAGATGTGTTGTAGGGCTTGGGGAAAATATCAAACAGAGCTTCTAAAATGAAAAAAACTTGCTGATTTTATCAATGTATTGTGACACCTTGTTGACCTGCTAGATGCATCATGATGGTCCTGTGTGTTCGATTAGGCTTGTTTTCCTGCAGTAAATCTCAGTGGGTCTTCCTGTACAATCTCGCAGCACTTGGCAATTTCTTACAACTTTGCATCCATATTGTTAAGTTACATTCTACCAGTTGTCACATCTTCATTATGGTTCATAAAATGAATCTAAAAGAACTCCAATTTTTTTTTAATTCTCTGAGTTATTTTGAAATAGAACGTGACTTATGGGTTCTATAAAGTTTTATCGGAATTGACCCACAGTCCTGTATGTAGCTGTATAGTGTTGAGGCACTTCTTTGCAAACTTTGAAAATAATTTCTATGCTTACTGCCGCATTTAATGTTTAACACACGTCTTGTGTTGTTTCATTAATTTAAATTTATATTAGAAAATGAATATTTAAAATTGGCTAACATTTATCTATGTGCAACATTTGCTTTGAATTATTAACCATCTCTGTAGTTTAGATTATATAGTCTTAATCAACTTCAGTATGATATATTGGTACCTTTTCATTTTTGTTCTTCTTGGACATTCACTTATTAAAAAATTTATCTTTGGGTGGGCTGTCAGATCTACTAATTTTCTGTCATAACTTACTAATTTCTCCTTTTTTATTTTTCATAATTTATTAGTGTGTACAGTTGTTTAATACTTGAATAAATTGTTGATTTATATTCATATTTAGTTTTTCAACTAAAAATTTTTTTAGTTTATTTGTTTATTTTACTTATTCACTTATGTTTGAGAGAGTAAGAGCAAGCAGGGGAGGGACAGAGAGAGAGAAGAGGATAGAGAATCCCAAGCAGGCTCCATGCCATCAGCACAGAGCCGGATGCGAGCCTCAAACTCAGGAATTGTGAGATCATGACCTGAATCCAAACCAAGAGTCAGATGCTTAACCAACTGAGCCACTCACTTGGCCCAAGTTTTTGATTTTTTAAAATCCTTTTTTTTTTTTTAATTTTTAATTTATTTCTAGGAGAGAGAGAGAGAGACAGCATGAGCAGGGGAGGGTCAGAGAGAGAGGGAGTCACAGACTCTGAAACAGGCTCCAGGCTCTGAGCTGGCAGTCAGCACAGAGCCCGACGTGGGGCTCGAACCCACAAACCGTGAGATCATGACCTAAGCGAAAGTCGGACACTTAACCAACTAAGCCACCCAGGCGCCCCTGATTTTTTAAAATCCTTTTAAGGTATACTTTATATATAGTATAGTATAGCAAATCCTTTTTTTAAAAAAAAAATTTTTTTGAGAGAGAGAAAGAGTGCCAAGCAGGCTCTGAGCTGTCAGTGCAGAGACCAAAGCGGGGCTCAAACTCAAGAACTATGAGATCATGACCTGAGCTGAAGTCGGACGCTTAGCCAACTGAGCCACCCAGATGCCCCCCAATGAATATTTTATTTTATTTTATTTTATTTTATTTTATTTTATTATTTTATTTTTCCAAAATTTTTTTCAATGTTTTATTTATTTCTGAGAGAGAGAGACAGCGTGAGCAGGAGTGGGTCAGAGAGAGAGGGAGACACAGAATCTGAAGCAGCTCCAGGCTCTGAGCTGTCAGCACAGAGCCCAACACAGGGCTCTAACCCACAAACTGTGTGAGCCTGACCTGAGCCACAGTCGGACGTCTAACCGACTGAGCCCCCCAGGCGCCCCGTTTCCATTTTAAATGTAGCTTGGTAAGTTGGGCCGATGTGCACCCCTGCATAAGCAGCACACGTCTGAAGTAACGGAATATTTCCATCACACACATGAGTTTTTCTGTTTCTGTTCTCAGTAAGTCTCTCGCTTCCCCATCCAGGGAACAACTGAATTTTATTACCGAGTGGATTTATTGTTTTATAGATTTATTATACATAAATTGAATTATGCAGTAAGTATTCTTTCATCCTAGGCTATTTTTGGCCCACTAGTTCCGCTAATGCGTGCAGGAAGGATCTCAAGAACGAAGCCAGAACAATGTGGGGACTAATTTAATTTTTTTGCCCTTTCTCCAGGATTCCAGATCTGTACTGCCTACTGTCCAAGATCTGACTATATTTGCATCTGAAGGTTTTCCAGTTTTCTCTTTGCTTGAGAGAAAAAAAATCTTCATCTCTTCTAGTCAGAAGTAAAAGTCTTTTCTTTCTCTTTATTTCTTTCTTCTTTTCTTCTTTTCTTCCTTTCTTTCTAGTGAGAAATTTTATGGAGTTGTCTCTAACAAGATATTTATAATTAATTGGTATTATTATCATTTTTATTGTTATTATCACAGCCAATATATGGATATTTATAACAAAAAGGATATAAGTTATATGGTAAAATATTAGTAATCTGGTTTATGTCATTTACATATATATTTTTTATATTCTTTGTATATTATGTATATTTGAGCTATTTTATAAGTAAAATTAGTTAAACAATGATATGAATGAGATGATAATTTGTGATTAGGAATTTGTCTTTCTTTTCCAGGCTATTATTTCTGTACAGTCTTTTTGTTTTTTAATGTTTATTTATTTTTGAGAAATGAAATAAATTTTCTGTCAAATGTTTGAGAGACAGCATGAGTAGGGAAGGGGCAGAGAGAGAGAGGAACCGAGGATCTAAAGCAGGCTCTGAGCTGTCAGCACAGAGCCTGACATGGGGCTCAAACCCATGACCTGCGAGGTCCTGACCGGAGCCGCAGTCGGACGCCATACCTTCCGACTGAGCCCCCCAGGCGCCATCCAGCGGGTAGTCGGTGTGGTGGTGTTGGTGCCCAGGAGCAGCCATCGTAGGCAGAGAGAGGAACCGAGAGCCAAAATCACCAGTCAGGCTCAGCTCATGGAGGAGAAGAGCCCACCTTCCAGCAACGCAATGAGGAAAGACCGGCAGGCTTCCCAGCTGCAGAGGCTATATGTATCTGCCGTGGCCTCGAGGAAGGCAGCTGGATGGCGGCCATAGTGAGTTTATGAACAAACCTGCCTAAGAACAAGTCCCAAGGAAACAGTGAAAAAAATAGACAAATTACATGTAGGAATATATTTAGTGCAGCAATGTTTACAACTGCAGGAAAATAAAACCACGTGTAGAGGGTAAGTCAAGTCCTTAATGGTGTGAATTTCTAACATTATAGGAGGTTGTAATTTAAACCCAGAATGTCAAAATCTATATATGTATTTATTTATTTTTAATTTTTTTCCAGTGTTTATTTTTGACAGAGAGACAGAACATGAGCGGGGGAAGGGCAGAGACAGAGGGAGACACAGAATCCGAAGCAGGCTCCAGGCCCTGAGCTGTCAGCACAGGACCCGACACGGGGCTCGGACTCATGGACCGCGAAATCATAACCTGAGGTGAAGTCAGGCGCTTAACCACCTGAGCCACCCAGGAGCCCCTATTCATTTATTTTAAAGTTTATTAATTTATTTTGAGAGAGACCAAAAGAGCATGAGCGGGGGAAGGGCAGAGAGAGAGGAGAGGGAGAATCCCAAGCAGGTTCTGCACAGTTAGTATGCGGAGGCTGAAACGAGGCCCAAACCCACAAAACCGTGAGATCATGACCTGAGCTGAAGTCAAGAGTCAGTCACTTAACCAAATGAGACCCCCAGGCACCCCTGGTGAATTATATGTAATGCACATATTTACCCCTCATGAACTCAATGAAAAACTAAGCAGGTTGCAAAAGAATATTTATCTTCTCCTCTTTTCAGCAAAAACGTGATCTTAGAGATCGTATATTACTACATCAGTAGTAGTTTATAACTTATTTCCATTATTTTATTTACTTGTTTTACTTTCATGATTTTTCGTTGACTGTTTTCTACCTTTAAAATGAGAAAAACAATCAGTTCACTTAGATCTTGGGGAAAACAATGACCCCTAATAAACTATTCTTTTGTGTGGATGATAAAATGTCACAGCACCAAGAGAATCAAATCGTGATTATCCACAGTTCATTTCCCTTCTCATATTTCAGTATTGTTACCCATTGTCTTCCTGTAATCATTTCCTGTCACTTACTTTTTATAGCAACACAGCTTTTGCTTCACAAGAACACCTGCTAAAGATCACTTTGAACATGTTGCACTACAAGTTAATACTATTTAAAAATATGTTCACAGTTGCCAGTGGAAGAAATGTGGTATTTTTTTTATCCATTTTAATATCCAAAATAACCTACTTCATAATAGATGTCCGAATTAAAGTTTTTCCACACTTTTGGTTTTTCTATGTTCCTGAAATCATAACTGAAAAATGCAGACATCCCGTGCCTCTCATTGTACATAGTGTATTACAGCATTTAACTTCCTAAACACCCTTCAAGTCTGCCATCTTCGTATCAAGAATTACAGCAAGAGGGAACTCTTAAAAACTGAGTAATCTATTCTGAGCCACAAGTCTCAAGTGTAGAATGAAATACCAGCCATGGAATTCATATGTAAGGTCAGGCAGAATGACTCCTTCTGTAGTACGGTCTTTGATCTTTAACTCTGAAGATAAGCTCCTAGAAAAGGATTCCGTAGAATTCATTCATTAATAAACATTACCGGTATAACTTACTAATTTTAAAATTGGGGAAGGAGGAGAAATTTTTTCAGAATCTCTCACCCTAAAATAATTCCTCTTTTTGTTTGCTGATGCCTCTCCATGGGGAACATTAAGTGGCCTGGGTAGCAGTTGTAACTTGGTAACTTATAATTTAATGGGACCCGACATGCTCCCTGACAGAAGCTCTCTCCCTTACGGAACTAGAACCTATAAGGTGCAAAGACTCAAGTTTCAAGAAAGGAAATCACGTGTTCTCCCAAGCAGTTTCCCGAGGGTGATTTGAAAGAGAGCCACTCTTACCCGCATTCACCGATTGCCAGACACAAGCACCTCAGCTCCTGAGGAGTGGGCACCATATGATGGTCATGATTGCAGGTGGTCCCCCCAAAGATGGCGCCCTGGAAGTCTAATTGGTGCCACCTTTCCAGCCACACTTCCATGTGGCACAGTGCTCGGGGAGACGGCTCCCATCATCATGGGGTTATGGGCTCAGGCTCTGGAGTGAGCCTGTGGCCAAAGAACTGTGGGCAGCCGCTATCAGGTGCATGTTGCCTCTATTGTTGGTTTGCTCTTAGCAGTCTCTGCCTTTCCCATTACTGGTTATTGATCTGCTGCTGCTCAGATGTGGATACTGGACTAGCTTGTGATGGAAATACATTTTGACTTATAGGCACTTGTAACCCTTCACAAAGTGTCCATCTTTAGGGTGCCTGGGTGGCTCAGTCGGTTAAGCGTTCGACTTTGGCTCAGGTCAGGATCTCATGGTCTATGGGTTTGAGCCCTGCATCAGGCTCTCTTCTGTCAGCATAGAGCCTGCTTTGGATCCACTGTCTCTCTCTCTCTTCCCCCCTCCCTCACTAGTGCTTTCTCTCACCCCCCCTCTCAAAAATAAATAAACATTAAAAAAATGTCCATCTTCTTCATATTTACCTCCCTCTGAGGAGCAGAATCCCTCTGAGAGATGGATACTCACACTAGAGACAAGTTACCAATAGTGATTCCCAAGAACAGGCTAAAGTCATAAGAGCACACATTTCAATACTTGGGAAAATTTTCCCTTATACTGACCACTGACCCATTGGTTTTGGAGAAAAAAAAAAGAAAACCTACTTGAATTAACTAAATAAGTGTTGTACATAAAATATTTCGAATGATAGGGCTTGTGTAGGGAAAGTAAAAGGGTGTTCATGGTAGTGAGCATTTTGGAATGTCTTCTCTGGATGTCTCTCCACCTGCCCACGCTGTACCCATGGGATTTCTTCCTTCCTCTGAAGGATGGCCAATCTATCTACAGATGCTGAGGATAGCACTCCCCTTCCCTCAAAGCCCCTGCAGCTCCTGGCTGCTTCTCTCCCCACCCCTCCCCCCTCCATGGGCTCTTTTGCAGAAGCCCACGTGCACAACTTCTAGCATGTCCCAGACGAATCTCCTGTGGCCTCACAGTGCCATCCACGATGACTACATTGCTCCACTGCCCTCCTTCCAAATTTCCACCTCCTTTTTTCTTAATTCGTATCCACTTTGTCCCCATGCTTCTCAAGTGGATTTTCTACTCGATTCCTTCGGGTTCCCTATTCCCTCTACCTGTTGGCTCCACTGAAATGGCTTCTGACAAAGGGACTAGACATTCACATGTTGTCAAACTTCATAAATGACATCTGAAACTATTTCATTTCTTCTTGCTCATTCTCCCAGGAATTGTTGGCGCACTTGACTGGGTCCCCGTACTACATCACTGTTCTTAGACCTCACGATTCCACATACTCCCGGTTTTGCTTTCTGTGGCTTTACTTTCCCCTGTTTCTTTGTTTTCTCTTCCTAGTTTTCCTAGTGACTTTGGAAACCAGTTGAATTTCGAATCTTCTTCTTCTGCAGAGCTCTGTCCTGACATTCCATCCTTCTCTTGTTATATGACCTTGGATGAGTCTAAATACCACCTAGGAACTGACAGGTCCAAAATGCACATCTCGTACTCAGATGAAATTTAACTCTAGAGTTCATATCCAGTGCCCAATGGACATCTTGCTAATACACCTCTCTAATTGTCAAAATTACTGTATCTGAAATGGAATCCTCATTTCTATCCTTTTAATTACATCCTTCCACACTTTTACCTCTTAAAATTCCTGTCCCCATAGCAAACCTGGTCTCGGGCAATCGCACTAATCTCACATCATTTGCTCTAAATTTCCTTCAACATTTGGAGGCATTCCTGAACAATCACTTTCCTTCACTTCAACACATCCTATTGATCATGTGTTTGCAAACCCCAAATCCTTCAGTTTCCCTTCAATGTCATAGCCAACAACCTCACCTGAAAAGTTCAAAAAATATCACCTTTCAGCACATTTCCACGTACATAGAAACTTCTTAACATGCCCAAGGACACACAGTCCTGACCTCTGGAATGGCTTATGCACCATCGTGTTTCCTCAGAAGTGGGACTCACTTTCCCGCCTCAGGAAAAGGCTACTACCTTCAGTGTAAGAAGTTCCTCCTCTTTGTTCTTCTCCTGGCTGGCTTCTTTTACGTTGTCTGGTCCCACTTTAAACATTACTATCACAGTGATGTCTTTCTAAGCACTCACCGCCTACATCTGTTTCTTTCCCCCTTTCATGGTGTTTCATTTTCTTTTCCAAAGTCCTGATCACATATATTTGTTGTCTTACTCTTTTATTATAGATGTCTGCTGGTCAAGCCTGTCTCAGAAAAGCAGAATTGTATCTGTCCTGCTCCCTAATATATCGAGCAAGGGCCTGGTATATAGCAATTACTTGATACGTATTTGTTCAATGAACACATAGAATAATTCCTCTATCTTCAGGGTCAGTGCCGGAAGCAGTATTTCTACCTTGACCCTTTTGTGATTTCCCTCGATGTGGAAGAAGCTGGAAAGCCCACACTCAAGATCTATTCCCTGTGCCCCACCCATCATTTCAACTCCATGCATCCTTTCAGTCCCATGTAAGGGACCAGGTTTCAAATGACAGAATGAAGAAATGATGACAGGTCACGGATTGGACAAAAGACCTAGGCTGTCAGATGCCGTTCAGGTGTTGTAGTCTTCGAGGAATAAGTGGCCCTGTCCCAGCTTTTGAGAGTGTCCCCAAGCCCATGGCCTGTGGAAGTCTCACATAATGTGGTAACCCTCTCCATTTCAGGGCCAGTCTTTCTATGCATATTATTGCAATCTGCACAGTTATTCCCCCTGAGGACGAAATGTGGACAGGGTTGGTATTGTATCTATTTAATAGATTAAATCAATAGCTGGGTGAAAAGCATCCTTGCTTTTGTGCCTAAAGGCACATTTATGCCCAAGGTTTGTCATTTGACCCTCTTGTAGATAAAGGACATCACGAAAAGGCTATTGCTACTAAGGGTTCTGCAAACCATCTATTCACACAGATTCCTGTACAACCCATGCTCCTCACCATCAAAAATTGGACTGAGATTAAGGGTATTTCCTTTGTCCTCCGTTCTTCCTTTAATATATTGCAAGGCCATGGATTGTACCTCTAAAACATCCCCTACAAAAATAACGTAATGCACTGAGGCCTCCCCCCTGAAAAGATTGCGTTTCCTCCGCTCCCCAACATCCTTGACAAACTGCTCAAGGTGGTGTGAGGCGCGTGGCCTCCACGGCGGCTGCACTTAGCATGCGGCCAGCCATAAATTAAGTGCACGCATGTCAAGTGGGTCTCCTGTCAGAAGACGCACAGATGCAGCCGGTCTGTGCCCCAGATCTGGAACAAAAGAAAGTTGCATAAACAATATCATTTATGAGCTCCTAAACTGAGGCAGGCATATATAAAAATCAGGGGGAAGAAAAGGGAGAAATGGGAAAATGCTACAATAGGGTTATCTTTGAGAGGGGAGAAAAACGCACTGTATCCCAATTGTCTCCAAAATTATGCAACCAGAGGAAAGGAGCCTGTCAAATCCCTTCCTAATTAAATTCATACATTTGTTCCTTTTCAAAAATGGCCACACGCTCCATCTGCTAGTGCAGGATGCTGGCGTTTTCAGCCAATATCCTCATGCTAAGCCGTTCTACAGAGTCGAGGGGCACGGGGGCCCTGCACACTCAGAGCAGCTCCCTGAAAAGAGTTAAAAGAATTTCTGTTTGCACTTGAGTTATTTATCTACACTTTTATGACGAGGAGACGGAATATTGAGGGAAAGTTAAATCATCGGAGGGTTAGTGCTGCGGGCATGGCACTGACAGGCTGACGAGCATTTTTAGTGGTATGATAATTTGGTTGAAAAGCAGTGATTCTTTTTAACAGCTCATATTAAATCAGAGGAGTCGTTAACTAGAGCCACTCAAAAAACAGTCTGAGACACCTCATGCACATTTTCCACAGCACGCATGTTTGATCCGTGGGCCAGTTGCCTTTGTTCTGGGCTACCGTACAGGGCTCACGGTGAGCCCTTCTGCACCCCCCCCCCACACACACACAAAGGATGCGGAAACGCTGCTTACGTGATTCCCTCGTCATTGTGACCTGCTCCAGATGCCTCCGTGTATTCTAACACAACCGCCTTCCCAGCTTCAGGTCAGGTCCCTCCTCACGGGTGAGTCCCACGGCATCCCGTTCTCCAGAGCTGTGTCCCTGCTTCCTCCCTTCACGCTCTTCAGTCTACAAACACTCAGCATTTTTGAGATCTCTCAAAATCTCTCAAATTTTTGAGAAAGTCTAATTCTCTTAAGCCAAACGCTGTGCAAAAGCTCAAATCTCTTCTTCCTCTGGATTCCAGGTCCTCCGTATGTGAATCATTCACCCATCAGCGTGTCATAATTCATCTTGTTAATGGTTTGATTATTTGTTCCCATGTAAAATTCGTGGTGAAGTATGAATTTGAATAAACCTGTAACTACATGATATCTCACTAGGTAAACTTTAACCGTTTAGGATTATAATTGTTATTACAAATAACAAAATCAATAGTGAGTGCTCAGGAATTTGGCTGGAAGGTTATTCTTGCTTCTACTAGATGCCACTGGATAAAGTTTCAGGCAATTTTGTCCTAGCGAGCTGCATCTTATTATCCAATTACACACACTCACAGGCAACACGACGTCTCCTTGACGTGCCTGAGTGTTAGAGCCCCTTCCGTTAATGGCATCGCCCTCCCCACCCCTTTAGAAAGTTAAATATCACATACATATTTAGAAAATAAAAGCTTTCTCCCTTGAATAAGTCCCTCATAATTCTACATGTTGATAGCATCGTTTTGTTTCCTGATCACGGAAAGAGGTAAAAAGTTGTCTCCAATGTAAGCTTGGAAGGTAATGGGTGGATATATTGTAATAACTGAACCTTTAAACAGAAGAGGAAGAGACACCTGAAAAGGAGGCTCTAAGCTTCCACGCCCCATGTTCCGTTTCTCTCCGAGTTCCTCGCACACACCTTTGGCTCCTTGCAGGTGTCTTCTTACTCATTCTGTTGTCATTTGATGCTAATCTTAGTAGCATCTTCCTGTCAAAGCCTGGTCTTTCTCCCAAATGCACCAGGTTCCACCTGCTGTCCCCTCTTCTGCCACCAAATGGTCTTCTTCCTTTGAGTCACTCCTCAGCCTTTGTCCAGACACTTTCCGAGATACTCATGCACCTGGTAGATGGCGGGCCCCAGGTATGAACTCCAGCTTACCTGACAGAGAAGTACATCCTCTGCTTACAAACAAGTCCTGAGTTGCTTGCCTTGAGGCTCTATGTTCTCCGTCTCAGCAAGAAGCCCTTTCAGGATGCATTCTTTTCAGTGAGGCTGAAAAACACAATTTTGCATCAAAGTAGGACAATTTTGTCTCCTGCGGGCTTACTGGGCCAACACTGTGTTGTACATGAGTCGTGCTTACTTATGCCATTGCTTCGCGGATCACAATTGCTACATTTCCCAGAAGAAGGGACTCTTGAGGTATGGTTGCCTCCTGGAGATGGCAGACTTGACATCAAGATTCAAAGAAGCTTACTGTCTCCTTTCTGTCCAGCCCACGGAGTGGCAGGACCCACAACCTGTAACGAAGCTAAGCCTGCACAGGGATAGACTCCAGGTGGCCACGTTCCCCTCATTCAGGTGGGAAATGGTTCCCACCTGATCCATTGTTATCTGAGGATGCCTGCTGATGCCAGGAGCTTGTTTTCCTCTGGGCTTGGTCCCTGAAAGCAGGAAGTGAGCTGTTTATCCAGACAATGCAAAGAAACAGGGAAACAAAGGATGCTGGTCTCTGAGTCCATGTTTTATTTTTCAAATGATGGGAAATGTAAAAACAGCAACACATTTTACTCTGAGGGGAAATAGAACCAAAAAATTCAAGGCCACCTGCTGTAAATGCACTCAGAGCAAAAGTAGCGGCTGTAAGAGTGGCTTGGAAGGAAGTTTTCTAGGAAGAAACTTTTGGTCAAAACTCCTTTGCAGATGGAAGCAAATGTTTAATTTTACACATAAAGATTATTGTACCTGTGCTTGTTCCTAACCAAACATCCTCTCGAAATTGTACTTTCTGTTAAACATAGTAGGAAATAATTACTGTTAAAGGATTTTTGGTAAAGTTTCTGGTCATATGTTTGGAGTAAAGCTTATCAAGACAGAAACCTAATAAATTCTAAACGCTCATCATAATCTACGTCATCTTCTTGATGTTCACACACATTTATTATTGTGATCTTCACAACGACCCCAGAGTTTCAAAGTATTACTTGCATTTGAATGAGGGTCTGAAGCTGAGAAAACTGAGTAATTCCTCACGGTCGTGTAACTGAATGGTTATGCCAGAATTCACTCAGTTCCATCTGAGTCTATAGTATTTTGCCCAAATCACACATGCCAGAAGTAACTCGCATCCCATTGATTTCATCGGCTATACATTCTTTTCTAAAAATTCACTTGTTGGGACGCCTGGGTGGCTCAGTCAGTTAAGCAAACTCATGTGGTCCAAGGGTCAACTATATTTTAAAATGGTGAAGCTTACCTCAGCGAAACTATTGTTAAAAAAAGAGGTGCGCCTTGGGGCACCTGGGTGGCTCAGTTAAGCGTCCGACTTTGGCTCAGGTCATGATCTCACAGTTTGTGCGTTCGAGCCCTGTGCTGACTGCCAGCTCGGAGCCTGGAGCCTGTTTCAGTCTGTGACTCCCTCTCTCTCTGACCCTCCCCTGCTCACGCTGTCTCTGTCTCTGTCTCTCTCTCTCTCTCTCTCACACACACACACACACACACAAACAAATAAATAAAAACATTAAATTTTTTTAAATAAAAAAATTAAAAATAAAAATACAACTTATTGTCTTCTGGAGTCTCAAGTATATTCCTATCATTTCTGGCATGTCCACCATAAAGGAATCACGAACTATTCCATTTCAAACTCTTCAGTGCATTCAACATAACCAGTCTGGCCACCACTCAGCCCCGTGCCCCACATCACTGAAATGCATTAGTCAGGTTAATTTAGATTATGCTGCAGTAACAAATAATCCCCTAGGTTTTAGTGGCTGGTTGCACAGACGTCTACTACTCACTCACAGTGCATTTCTCCTACGTGTCATGTGACTGCTCCTCCCAATCATCCAGGAGCCCAGGCTCGGTGAGTAGCTGCTAGCGTGTAGCTTCCCATGTGAACTCTGGGAGTTGTTCCTCTGGGAGAGATAGAACCAAAGTACTTCGGCCTTAACTGACATGCACCTTTCCACTCATAGCCTAGCCGCTGGAACTTTCCAACTAATTCTACCTACCTGCAGGAGGGCAGTGCAGTACTACCCTCTCCCCCATGTGCCCAGAGAGAGCAGAGCAACAGACATGAGGGTTTGGAAATCCCCACCACAGTGTCCTCTCCTGCTCTCTCATAACTGGCCTCCTCCCTGCGCTCTCTCTCCTCAACAGCAACCTATTCTCGAAAGCTGGAAGGTTCACACTGGCAGTAATATCACTCGGTCCTCCTACCTGATATTCCTGTCACTCTATAAAGCATTCCTCCTTGACACAATGCCTTCTCAGATGACATGAGCCATATATTGTCCCTAACTCATAATGCAGATATTTTTTTCACCCGGGATACTCAGCATACTGAAAAGGCATTCAGCTCCTTCGAAGTACAACTTTTAATATGAGGTTGAGCATGGAGAAGTCCAGGAGAGGGGGTGGCAGTGTCCCGGGGCCCTGCCTGTGATAAGCTCTGCCCCTTAAAAAGCCGATGCTTTCTCCTTGAGGATTTGGAGGGCTTCCTGTCTTACATTTAGGTCTTTCATCCATTTTGAGTTTATTTTTGTGTGTGGTGTAAGAAAGTGGTCCAGTTTCATCTGCATGTCGCTGTCCAGCTTTCCCAACACCATTTGCTGAAGAGACTCTCCTTTTTCCACCGGATATGCTTTCCTACTTTGTCAAACATGAGTTGGTCATACGTTTGTGGGTGCCTTTCTGGGGTCTCTATTCTGTTCCATTGATCTATGGGTCTGTTTTTGTGCCAGTACCAGACTGTCTTGATGATTAGAGCTTTGTAATATAGCTTGAGGTCGGGATTGTGATGCCTCCAGCTTTGCTTTTCATTTTCAGCATTCCTTTGGCCATTCGGGATCTTTTCTGGTACCATTCAAATTTTAGGATTGTCTGTTTTAGCTTTGTGAAGAATGAGGGTGTCATTTGGATAGAATTGCATTGGATATATAGACTGCTTTGGGTACTGTTGACATTTTAACAATATTTGTTCTCCAATCCATGAGCATGGAATGTTTTTCCATTTTTGTGTGTGTGTGTCTTCTTCAATTTCTTTCATAAGCTTTCTATAGTTTTTAGTGTGTAGATTCTTCACTTCTTTGGTCGAGTATATTCTTAGGTATTTTATGGGGTTTGGTGTACATTTTGGTATCATTATGAAAATACTTTCTACCTCCCAGGACCTCTGAAAGTGAAAGTATCTCAAGTACATTTGCCCTGGTGGGTGGGGTGGAGTGCAGATACCACTTTGAGAATCACTGATGTATGCACAACATTTACTTGAGGTATAATCAAAGAAATGTAGATTATTCCTAAAATGACATCATTTTCCCCTAGGTTAATTAGTAAGGTTTATTGCTACAGTAAGAGACAACGTTGGATAGTTCTGAAAACTTCATTCCCACACCATTTCTTTTTTAGCTTCAACTGGGTCTGCAGTTAATAATAATTATAAAAATCATTTAAAATAGTTTGGAATCAGAGAATAGGGCAGAAACTCATGTAGCCTGATTTTTTTGCTTTTGTTTTTTCTAACGGAGATGCTTTGTAAAAAGATAAACTTTTTAAACAAAAACAACAAAAACACCCTATCTATGAATTAAACCATTATATATTTAGCACCTTCCACACCACTTAGTAAAAGTGATTGACAAAGGTGAACACTGACTAAAATAAAAATTCCCAAGAAGTGTGCAATCATAGAAGTTGGAAGTAAAAGCACTTTGTCAATATGTATCTGTTCTGATAAAGCATTATTTTTCAGATAAACAAGGGTCCCAATGGATTGATTTAAGAAAACACGCACAGCAAAATTTCAAGTTTTTTTTTTCCAATCACATACAAGTTGTATGAAAAGAGACAACTTAGTCTCAAATATTTCTACATCAAGTGCCAAAGAGTGCATATATTACTGAAGAATTTTGGAAGATCAACTTCAATAGTCCACATGAACATCAGTCTGATAATATATTGATTTCCTTCATTACTATATTCACTGTGGATACGCTATTACTGTAATAGCTGCACTGCACATGTTTTACCTAGTTTTTTCAATCTCATTGGTTGTTTCGCCTGTTCCCTCCATGCCCTTGTCTGGTTTTCTTGTGAATAATAAATCACATTCCCCAAGACCACGGGTTGGAACTAAGAAGCAGATCAAAACTTGAGGCCTTGATAATTTTTGTGCCAAAATGAGCTAACCAGACACTGCGAAGGAACAATATTCCTCCAAATTTAAAAAGCAATGATGCATTCATTTGGGGATGTTAGCAATTAAAATCTTGATGTCAATTAGTGAGTACTTAAAAGAACTTTTAATAAGGGACTAAATGAACTTTTCTAGATGTGCAAGTCAAAATGTTCTAGCAAGTTCTAAACATCCATCTTTCCACATCTGCAGCATGCTAAGAATACTACGACATCCAAATGAACCTCAACGGATGCAAAATGAAGAAATAGCACTAACTTTACCAGTCTCTAAAATGTTCTTGTTTCCCAGAGGCAGTGGCTCACGATCACAAGAAGCCAGTAGCACTGGTGACATCCAACTCAGCATCAACACAGGCATAGGTCAGGTCAGTATTAATGGAATCACCAGATCTTCTAGGAGCAATATAACAAAGGACATTATCAAGAGAGAATAATTTGCATCTGGGAAATCGATCACTGACCCGAAATTGTTTGGAAGGGAACAGGCCATATAATTTATCATAGAATTATAAAACAATAACATATTTGCTGGATCTCTCTCTTTGTAAAACTGGTGTAATGTTTCAAGAATTTCTCCTTGCCTAGTGTTTTAACAAGTGTGATCAGAATTACACAGCCCCCCCCCCCCCCCCCCCCCCCCCCCCCCCCCCCCCCCGCAGAGCCTCTAACTTCATAGGGTTGGAAAGGAGCTCAGACAGAAAGGAGGATATCACATGACTTTGATGTCAAATATATGCATATACACTCAGTTCATGGCGTTGTGTGTTTCTTTAGAGGATGCGTTATTTGAGAGTTCTTGGATGACCAGTGCTGAATTAGTTATGTTTAAACAGAGAAACGATACATAAAATCCTAAGGCATGATCATTGTCATTATCTCAGATTCTTCAGGCAGTACTCCTAAAATGATTTTTGTAACAGCAAATAAAATTTTACTACCTCTAGTATGTTGATAAATATAGTTGAGCTCTAACTTGATTGATGGTCAACCTCATTACATAAATGGTTAGGATCTAAGACTTCAGAATCAAAGTATTTGATACGAATTTTACCTGCTTTCCTTTTGCTCATTCTAGTTGGGCAAATTACTAACCTTGACTGAGTTTCAGCTTTATAATCTACAAATTGGGACCACTAGTATCACTGTTCTCAATGGGTCATGACGACATTAAGTGAGACACTTGACACAGTGTGCCTGGAACATAGTAAGTGGCCAATGTATTTAAAACATTATTATTATTGCTTATGTACATAAAAATTGTGAAGCTTCACCCTAAAATTCATTGATTGATTGATTTTTTTTAAAATATTTTTTATTTATTTCTAGGAGAGAGAGAGAGACAGCGTGAGCAAGGGAGGGCCAGAGAGAGAGGGAGTCACAGACTGAAACAGGCTCCAGGCTCTGAGCTGGCAGTCAGCACAGAGCCCGACGCGGGGCTCGAACCCACGAACCGCGAGATCATGACCTAAGCGAAAGTCGGACGCTCAACCGACTAAGCCACCCAGGCGCCCCTTGATTGACTGATTTATGAATGTTTACTTATTTTTGAGAGAGTGAGACAGTGTGCACATGAGCAGGGGAGGAGCAGAGTGAGAAGGAGACAGAGGACCAAAACAGTCTCTGTCCTGACAGCGGCAAGCCCAGATATGGAGCTTGAACTCACCAACCATGAGATCATGACCTGAGCCAAAGTCAGACACTCAACCAACTGAACCACCTAAGCTCCCCTATTTATTCATTTATTACTTTCCTTTTTTTTTCTTTTAAAAAGAGCACGAGTTGGGGAGAGGGACAGAGGGACAGGGAGAGACAGAATCTCAAGCAGGCTCTGCATTCAGATTGGAGCCAGACTTGGGGCTCCATCTCATGAACCGTGAGATCGTGATCTGAGCTGAAATCAAGAGCTGGATGCTCACCCTACTGAGCCTCCCAGGCGCCCCTCCCTAAATGTACTTAATACACTTCTATTAGCATTTAATTAGTGCCAGACACTCCCTAGCTTCTGGGGATACAACGGGTAATAGGACAGATATGTGCTCTCAAGGAGTTTACACATGTGCAGAAAATAATGGAACGTGTCTAGAATACAATGTTAGAAGTCACAAATGCCATGAAGAAAAACAAAGCAGAGCGAGGCAGATAAAGAGAGGCCAGGGGTTCTCTTTAAAAATGAGTTCAGGGAAATCTCTGTAGAAGTAGTACTTGAGCAGCTGACCCAAGTCTATCAGAGTTCTTGAGCCTTAGAAAGCTCCGTGAAAATGCCGTGTGGTCCAACCCTAGGACATAGCTCAAGCTCATTCACCAACTCCATGCGTTTCAAACAGCAAGACATCTCTGACACGTGTAAGTAAATTGTAATGAACACATGTGCACATGGTTTCTATATTACCATTTGTCTCAGCAAGTTAAAATGTATTATGCACGCCTCATTGTTATTAAAATCCATATGACATGAAAAGTATTCTTGAGGTTATGAAAGTCATGCATGTGAGAACACATAGACAGACATCTCTTTGTAGAAACCACACATCAAAATGCACTTTGTGTTGATTTAAATGCTTATAAGTCTTGTTAGCAAAAATCGAAAATTGGTTTTGAAAATTTATTTGGACAATAGTAAGTGCAACGTTTTAATCATCTTATTTATTTCCCTGAGACAATATGCGCATCTCTTACGTTGCATCTTTCCCAATCTTTGGCAGCAAACATCCTGCAGCATCTAAAGCAGATGGCCCGCTAATTTTAAAATCCCGTATTAACCAAAAATATTGGAATATGGTAAAAGTTGAATTAATAAAATTATATGCAAACATCCAACAAAAACGAGCGCTGGTGCCAAATTCAATAAATACTCAGTTGGAGCTCTCCATGCACGAGCCATAATAAATATATTCTTTAGGGCTTCCGCGGGCCCCAGCATGGCAGCCAGATGGAAGAATTGATTTAATCTGGCCCTATTAAGATGGAGCATATTTCTATCACTGTTATCAGGTTCCCCGACTCTGCTTTTAAACTCCAACAGGGACAGGTCCAAAGCATGAACTCTGTCTGTACTTTACTTGCAAAGATATAATTCATGTAGCACATCAGCATTTGGGAATGAATATTCTTTAGTGAGAGGGCTGTCCTGTTCCCTGCATGGGTGTTTAGCAGCAACTGTGGCCTCCACTCACTAGAGGCCAGTAGAACCCCCCCTTGCCTCAAATCAGGTCAATCTCAAAGTCCCCAGATATTGCCTAATATCCACTGGGGGGGGGGGGAGTGCTTCTGGTTGGAAAGTGCTATTGTAGAGTTTCTTTAAAAAAGGAGGCTCTGAGGATTACTACATCGCAGAGACCATACCCGGAAAACACTGTGTTTACCAACTGCCAATACCTTTAAAGGATACTTAATATTAATAAAATAAAAAGTAATAAAACATTTATTTGTCTGTCATTATTTTATATTTTTAAATTCGAGTCAGAATTCCTATGAATGTTTGAAAGAAAAACTGACAAATCCCAATATTGCCCCCCATTTCTTTCTTTCTTTTTTTTTTAATTTTTATTGTTTTATTTCTGAAAGAGAGAGAGAGATAGCGTGAGCAGGGGAGGGTCAGAGAGAGAGGGAGACACAGAATCTGAAACAGGCTCCAGGCTCTGAGCTGTCAGCACAGAGCCCGACGTCGGGCTCGAACCCACGAACCATGAGCTCATGACCTGAACCAAAGTCAGACGCTTAACTGACTGAGCCACCCAGGCACCCCTATCCCCATTTATTTCTACATTAAAGTGGCAACATATATATGTGGCATGAGTAAGTAACAGAATGATGGAGCCAAAAGGGGGCATTTTCTGCCTGTGGTTCTCTTGTGCTGCCTACTCTCCTCTGCTTGGGCTCCCACTCAACATCTGGTAAGGTGTCCCTGGTCACGTTGGCCCCAGAAGAGATGGACATCTTCCCTTGTGGTGACTTGGTGTTATTCACACAGAACACTGATCTCTAAACCCAAGAAGGCATGAGAGGGAGACATAATCCAGCCACCAGTAAAAGCAATGGACCTCTTTGATCAATGACAGTGCATGAATCTCGTGGCAATAACTAACAGCTTTTTAATTTACACACAACTAGAAAACATCGCTCTCTAGCAGTAGAAATTATTGTTAGATATAAATTATTGTTGCAGGTTCTATATTTTCAAGTGAGACACAAGCTGATGCGGTTAAAATATTGTCTTCTTCATTATTATGTTAATTAATAGCAGAACCAGATTGCCAACCGAGCCCATTAGTGTTGAAAGCACAATGCCTTGTCAGTTGGAAAGACGAAACTCTTATAATAGAGATCATTTCA
>NW_024082518.1:160224-163028 GCF_003009895.1 Hyaena hyaena
AAATCAGGTCAATCTCAAAGTCCCCAGATATTGCCTAATATCCACTGGGGGGGGGGGGAGTGCTTCTGGTTGGAAAGTGCTATTGTAGAGTTTCTTTAAAAAAGGAGGCTCTGAGGATTACTACATCGCAGAGACCATACCCGGAAAACACTGTGTTTACCAACTGCCAATACCTTTAAAGGATACTTAATATTAATAAAATAAAAAGTAATAAAACATTTATTTGTCTGTCATTATTTTATATTTTTAAATTCGAGTCAGAATTCCTATGAATGTTTGAAAGAAAAACTGACAAATCCCAATATTGCCCCCCATTTCTTTCTTTCTTTTTTTTTTAATTTTTATTGTTTTATTTCTGAAAGAGAGAGAGAGATAGCGTGAGCAGGGGAGGGTCAGAGAGAGAGGGAGACACAGAATCTGAAACAGGCTCCAGGCTCTGAGCTGTCAGCACAGAGCCCGACGTCGGGCTCGAACCCACGAACCATGAGCTCATGACCTGAACCAAAGTCAGACGCTTAACTGACTGAGCCACCCAGGCACCCCTATCCCCATTTATTTCTACATTAAAGTGGCAACATATATATGTGGCATGAGTAAGTAACAGAATGATGGAGCCAAAAGGGGGCATTTTCTGCCTGTGGTTCTCTTGTGCTGCCTACTCTCCTCTGCTTGGGCTCCCACTCAACATCTGGTAAGGTGTCCCTGGTCACGTTGGCCCCAGAAGAGATGGACATCTTCCCTTGTGGTGACTTGGTGTTATTCACACAGAACACTGATCTCTAAACCCAAGAAGGCATGAGAGGGAGACATAATCCAGCCACCAGTAAAAGCAATGGACCTCTTTGATCAATGACAGTGCATGAATCTCGTGGCAATAACTAACAGCTTTTTAATTTACACACAACTAGAAAACATCGCTCTCTAGCAGTAGAAATTATTGTTAGATATAAATTATTGTTGCAGGTTCTATATTTTCAAGTGAGACACAAGCTGATGCGGTTAAAATATTGTCTTCTTCATTATTATGTTAATTAATAGCAGAACCAGATTGCCAACCGAGCCCATTAGTGTTGAAAGCACAATGCCTTGTCAGTTGGAAAGACGAAACTCTTATAATAGAGATCATTTCATCAATCCAGTAAAGAACTGTGCTCAAGAGCCAAGACCGTGTGCACGTGTGGCTTTTCTGCACAGCCCTTCACCTGCCTCTGAAACTCAGCAGCTCGCAAATTCCAAGGGATTGTTCCAGAATCCATCTATTAATAATTGGTGGTAGATTGAATCCCTATGCCAGTTCGTTTTCTAGTGTTCTCAAAAATACAGTGAGTGTGTTGAGGAAAATTAAATCATATAAAATGATGTGTGTTCTAAAGCCACAGCCCCAGAGCATTGTGTTGCCCAGCTTTAGAACTGATAGGAGAGGGGTGGCTTAATCGGTTAAGCGTCCGACTTTGGTTCAGGTCATGATCTCCCGGTTCGTGAGTTTGAGCCCCGTGTCAGGCTCTGTACTGACAGCTCAGAGCCTGGAGCCTGCTTCAGATTCTGTGTCTCCCTCTCTCTCTATCCCTCCCCCGCTCATGCTGTCTCTCTCTGTCTCTCAAAAATAAACAAATCTTAACCAAAAAAAGAGCTGATAGGCGGGCATCACTAATTACTTCTCTGGGTTTCTCCTCTTTCACCCAATGCCTGACCGGAATACCAATCCCCAAATATTCCAAGAGTTTTGAGTCATATGTGAATTGTTTTATAAATCATCTCATACAAAAAAAAAGTCTAGTTTGTGACCCAAACTAAGATACACATTCATACATAGTGGCAGGAAGGAACAATGGATTCTGGTTTACAACTCCTCCGCCATCAAACCAATGTGGAAGCAGCCAGCGCAAATGAGATTTAGCACAAGACACACCAGGCTTGAGCTCTGTCTTTTTCAAGAGATTTGCATAACAATCATCTACTTTTATGGTTTGGAAGTGGATATTTGTCCATAATAAATATTTCTTTATTAATAGCAACATTAAAAGCATAGTTATATATATTTTTCCATAGTTATATATTTAATATGACTAATGAGACGCTACCTTCCAGACCAAAAAGTAATTCGGCAATTATAGGTCCTTTGTAAGCGGTTTAGGCATGAAATGAAAAGGGATAAATATTCAATGTTCTAAAGCTCCTTTTGGAGCCTGTCTGGTAACATCAGTGGTAATCTTGAATCGGTTTTGTGACTACAAACTGTTGTGTATTGTGATCCAAAATAGATTTTATTTGGATTCAACTGAGATCACACTGAAGATCCTATCAAGGGACCAAAATTAGTCTCTATCAGCCCCGCCCGCATCTCAGTTGCCATGTGCCCGCTGCCCATCTGTGAGTCTCTGTTCATAATCACACCCCCTCTCGTGCCCCTGGTGTGTACATGCTGTTACCCGAGTGTTACCTGAACACCTTATAGCAGCATTAACTCCACCTGTGCAAAAGTGGATTAATCTTCCTCCCTTGCTCATGATGCCTCTTTTCCATTCAGGCATGGACTCCAGCCACGGGCCCAGTTGGACATGAGAGTCCTTCTTTTTTTTTTTTTTTTTTTTAGATTTGAAAAATGCAGCCAGATATTTTACTTAAGGAGTTAAGTTTAAGACACTAACAACAGTTGATCAAATCAAGCATATTTCACATGATATTATCAGGTGGATCTTCAGAGCTGATTAGTTCTGCCAGCTTTTTTTTTTTTTTTTTTTTACAAATAGTTTATTGTCAAATTAGTTTCCACATAACACTCAGTGCTCATCCCCAAAGTGCCC